>NC_059141.1:53928048-54228048 GCF_020740605.2 Lemur catta
TCTCCAGACCATAAAAAACTCATATCTGAGGGTCACATCATCCATCACCAAATAGCTGATGTCCACTTCTTTAGAGTCAATGATTGTCTTCCATAGGTAGCCCTGGGACACCAGGTTTAGGTGAGAAAGTGTGAAAATCTAATCCTTTTGTCCATTAGCAGCCAGTTGGGGAGCTGGCTGGTCATGCTCTAGAATAAAAAGTTGGGGTCACTTAGTGAGATTTTAATCACCAGTGACAACATGAGGGACAGGAACGGGGGGGAGTGTTGTATACTGATATATGGACAAATAGGCCAGGATTAAAATTCCAGAATTGCTACATAGTAACAGTGACCACAAATAACTAGCTGTAAGTCTCTTGACCTCAGTTTTCTCCTCTGTAAGATGGGGATAATAACTCTTATATTCTAGGGTAACAACTAAGATCACGTATCATACTATATGTAAAACAACTATCATAGTGACTAGCAATTATAAAAGATGATCAAAAAATGGCTGTAGTTATGATTATTAAAGGCAATAAGAAATAATAGCCCTTCATTCACATAACTGCCCCTGATAAGAACCTACTGTGGGCCAGGCCCTGGGATTCTGGGAACAAAGAAGAAAATCAGGTTCTCCTGCCCCCTGCCATGGAGCTTACATTCACATGGTAGAAACACAAAATGAGCAAATAGGCAGATGAATCAATCCTCTAAGATGGTGAGAAGAGCTAGGAAGAAAAATAAAGTTCAGAGTCTTCAGGGGGAGTGGTAGGGGGGACGTCATTACCGTTAACAGTGAGCCATGCTTGGGTTTTCGTAACAAAAAGTTTCTTCTAATTTTGCTTATGGGGTGATAAAGGGCTAGAGACTCCATCAGTTTGGTTGATTACTATCACATAATGCTGATTTCCTCTGAGTACTAGGCCTATTAGAACACAAATTCTTGTCATTAAAAACATTACTTAAGGTATGAAAAGATGCAATTCATATACTTTCAAAGATGTGAATCCTGGATGACTAGGTATCTCGACTACAGCCCCATCTTCCTCATCCTGCAGCCCCATCTCAACATCTACTGAATTATTTTCTTCAAAGCCCTGCCATTAAGTGCACCCTTAGCCACGGAAGAGGACCTGAGACAATTGGTTGCAGAAGGGACCTTAAAAACATGCTCTCCGTTGTCTAAAACATTTCTAATTATTTTTATAAAGTGTGTGCCATTTTCCAAGACCCTGCACTCCACGGGGATAACATAATTCATCTGTTTTATTTGGGGAGGAAAAAAAGAAAATGAAAAGCTGAGCCGAGTCTGTATTTTTTCACTGCTGTTGTTCAGATGAAGCCATTTCTCTCCGTCCGTCTTAGCCCGTTTCTGTCTGGCAAGACGGCACTGCTACTGGCACTCTGGTCCTACCAGGCTCACAGCAAAGCTACAAAATATCGACTTGAAAAGTAATTAAGATATAAGTATTCCAAAAGAGAACACATGGTTATTCAGAGTCATTGGACACCGTTCAACAGGAAAGATCCATGGAACACGAGGGCTGAGAGCCATCGTGCTGTTTCTCCCCGACTTCCCACATTAAGGAAAAAGACTAATTATAAATCTCCAGCAAATATGACCTGGTAAAGAGTTTTCAAACAAAAGCCTGCACCGCAAGGGAGATCTGGCAGATCTGGGCACTTGCTTTCGCTAATAACCATTAAAGTTGTTCCTAGTAAACCATTTTACAGCAACATTAGAAATATCAGAGTTTACGTTTTCGTTAATGAATTGCTGCAGAATGTGAGCGCAGCACCACGTCTCCAAACGGCTCCCATCCGCGCTTTGTCTCCGCTGTGCTTTTTTCCCCCCCTAACATTTCATTTCCAATGACACGTCAGCCGTCTTTCACCAACCTCAAAGGAAAGTTGAATGCGGGGCTCACAAAGTTAAGCTGACATTTGCTCCCTTCCAATAAAAAATATTTAGTCCATTAAACATAAATACCTGTCATTATGATACATGGACTGGGTGCAAACCTCCCGGTTCCCTCTGATGTTTATTACATCCAAACAACTGCAGTGCCTGCATGTTTTCAACTTTAGTGTATTGATTAAACTTTTAAATGGCTGCCATATAACCCAGGGACAGCGGGAAGATTAATTTGCGTCAATGTTCATCTGTAATTCATTAGCCATTTATTCTTTACAACCACATGGGCTATCAAGAAAATGCAGGCCATTTTTCACTCGGCACAGGCTGAGAACAGATTCTGAAATTTGTGCTGCATACAAATAAGTTCCCCGGGCCTGGCCAGTTAAACTGCTTGGCTTTTCAAAACTTGAAGTTGGGAAACGGCACCAGGGAAAGAACATTAAAAACCAGAAATGGGGGAAAAACCTACACCCTCAGGGTGCTCACGATTTAACGGAGTTTGTTCACTGTCTTTTCATCCATGGATTATGGTTTCTTATTTCAGCCAGATTAAAATAACGGAAACTTGGGTCTGAGCAAAGGCCATAAATAACACGGGTTGCTTTTTCCCATCCCTCCCTTCCCACCCGCTTTCTAATATCTCCTAAAATGCTGTTTCTGGCAGAAAACTCCAGTGAGTGTCAGTGAAGTAGAAAAGTGCATAGCCTAGAGGAACTTGGAGCTGTAATCTCAGGGACAGTGGCATTTGAACTAACTCTCCCTCAAACAGTGGAATCTCACCCTGCCTTGAGTTGGGAAGGTGCCCAGCCAAATAGCGGCGTGTTTCCTGAGGGAAGAGGTAAGCCATCTGGCTTCTCAGTGCGCCCTCCTGACCCCCTTGGCAGAACACAAAATGCATATTAAAGGCACAAATGGAACGAGCACCCCAGTGAAAAGCCCAAGGCACCCTGGGGAGGGAAGGAAGGAGGAGTCTGCGTGAGCTCAGGTCCGGGCTGGAGGAGAATAAAGCACACAGGGGAAATTTTTCTTCATAGGGATGAATAATTAAAGTGGAGAGCTAAGTGCCCAGGCCTCACTGTGGTTAATAACAGCAATAGTGAGCAGCAAAAACCTGGTCGTCAGGGTGACATCTGGGGGAGATGGCTGGCAGGTACCCATTTGCAGGGCACGCGAAAGCCAGCATGCAGATGCTCAAGGCGACAACTCTTTGTCTCTGGTCCACCGTGCCCAAAAAAACCAAAGGTGCCAGGCACAATGGTAACCTTTGGTAACAATGTCCATGAAAGAGCCAGCAGAGGCGGCCTTGGGGAGGCGGCGGTAAATTACCCATTTATAACATAACTGCTCATGCGGCTTACAACCGAGGATAAAAGGGAGCCCTCCACAAAAGCGTCCATCTGGAGCCATCCTTGTCCCAGCCCAGGAGTCCCTGGCACCAAAAGTCAGCAGCATACAACTCCTTTTCAGGGTCCTGGGGAGATAGGGAGGGGCTGTCATCCTAGAATGCAGCTCCAGAAGTTTTATTTGGCTTGTGGGTGTGACATGCAAGTAGCAAAAGAAATGCACGTGAATTGCAGAAAAATGCAATGGATGGAACCTCTAACTCATTAGATCCAGCATCCTGCCATGAATAGGATCCATCAACTTTATCTGTTTTTTCATAGTAACTAGTACACTGGGCTTTGCACCTCACAAAGGCTCAATAAATATTTGTACAGTGATTGATAAATGCAACCTAAGCACACAGATTCATTCATTCAACCATTCAACAAATATATATTGACTGTTCATCACATCCCTGACACTGTTCTAAAACTAGGATAAAGTGGGAAACAAGTGTAGCTACAAACTCTTTCCAACAGAGTACTTCTATCCTAGTTGCCTTTTACTTTTCTGTGGAGGTAAAAGACTCTTTAGAAACCTAGAATGTCAGTTTTAGAGGACCAGGGCTATGTCCTTTGGTCTTTCTATGAGCAAACCCTGAAAATAATGGTAGTTAAATAGTTTATGCCTTGTGAATTAATTGGATAAGAGCTAGAATAAAGTTGGTCTAAAGTTCTAGAAAAAGTCAATATACCCATGCTTACTAAAATTTTCAGATAACATTGATTCCAAAGATAAGTACAACCTCTACAGGTGAGGTTAGGGTGAGAGTTTATTTTTGGAGATGGGACTCCCCAAACATGCTGCTTGCCAAATTCATCTATCATAAATGACCTTGAGCTTGCAGAACCAAAAAGGAATTTTGTGAAGGTTTCATTCGCTTACAAAGCAAATACTGAAGACAACTATGTCTGCCACACTTTTCGGGGGGACATGGTGGGGAATAAAGAATAAACAAATCACTGCCTTTAGCTTCACACAAGGACATTGCAATCTCTTTGGGGAGACAAGATTAACACATGAGCACTAACTAATACATGACAATAGAGAATTAGGGGCAAAAGGTTTAACATGCTCTTTTTTCCTTTTAAATAAGAAATGAAAAAAATATCTATATCCAGTGAAGTCAAGCCTACTGGGGTACCAGAAGTCTCACACATGAACTTGGCAGATGAAAGTCATCTGGTAACATGTATCAAGAGCCTGAAAATTCTCTTCCCTTTTCTCCCTTGAATTCCAATGCTTGATGTTTATTCTGGGGAAATAATTCTCCAAAGAGAGGAAAGCCACACAACAAAGATTTTTCACTACAGAATTGTTTACTACAAGGAAGAGCAGTGAAGCAAAGATTAAGTAAATAATAGTACCTTGACTCTATGGAATATTGGGCAGTCATTAAAATGGTAATAATGAATAGAATAAAGCAACACAGAAAATCATGAAACTGTGCTAATATAGCATACAAAATTGTAAGTTCATTAGGGTTACAACTATGTATTCATATTAAAAATACTCTAAGGGAATATATAATTTGTAATAGGAAGTATTCTCTCTTTATCAAATGTTCTATGAGCTTGTTTTATTGCAGTTATAATTAGAAAAAGTTCTAAAATGTTTAAACTGTATGGAACAGATGTTAAAAGACAGCTTTATGACGGAGGAGCTAGAGTTTGGCCTTAAAAAGTCCTTAAAAAAACAGATTTTAATAAACAGAAGGGAAGAGAAAGAATATGCCTGGCAAAAAATATTCTCAGCAAAGGCTTAGAATTTGAAATGCACATGGCCTGAAGCAGGAATAATGAAGAGATTTGTCTGGCTAGAGTAGATGAGGCACCTTGGAGAAATAATGTCAGATAAATAACACTGGATAAATTTTTTAAAACTTTGGTTACGTGAGAAATGTAACTATTTCCTTTCTATTAATACCTTCCCCTTTTCAAACCAATAGATATATTTCTTACTTTAGACTCTTACTTCAGCTCTCCCCAAGTTTATGGTCAAATGAAATTAAAAATAATATATTAGAGATTGATAAGTTTGTATTTTTTAATTTCACAAAATGATTCTGCATTCATCTTAGTTAATAAATTTTTTTAAGTTAATAAATTTTAAAAAGTATCGTTGAGATCATTTTGAAATAGAAGAACATGGGAAATGTTTATAATCTTTTAAAAAGTATCCAACACCTCCAAGTTGCTGCAAACAACATTATTTCCTTCCTTTTTATGGCTGTGTAGTACTCCATGGTGTATATATACACCACATTTTCTTTATCTATTCATGAATTGATGGGCACTCAGGTTGATTCCACATCATTGTAATTGTGAATTGTGCTGTAATAAACATTTGAGTGCAGGTATCTTTTTGATAAAATGACTTCTTTTCTTTTGTGTGGTTACCTGGTAGTGGAATTGCTAGATCGAATGGTAAGTCTACATTTATTTCTTTGAGGAATCTCCATACTGTTTTCCAAAGAGGTTGTACTAACTTGCAGTCCCATCAACAGTGAATAAGCGTTCCTTTCTCTCTGCATTCATGCCAGCATCTATTGTTTTTTGACTTTTTAGTAATGGCCATTTCGCTAGGGGTTAGCTGTTATCTCACTATGGTTTTAATGTACATTTCCCTGATGATTAGTGATGTTGAGCATTTTTTCATATCTTTGTTGGCCATTTGTCTATCCTGAAAAACTTCTGTTCATGACTTTTGTCCACTTTTTGATGGAGTTGTATGTTTTTTTTACTCGTTGGTTTGTGTTCTTTGTAGATTCTAGTTGTCAGATGTTTGTCAGAAGTATAGTTTGTGAATATTTCTCACATTCTGTAGGTTGTCTATTCACTCTGTGGATTATTTCCTTTGCTGTGCAGAACCTTTTTAAGTCCCATTTAGTTATTTTTGTTGTTGCTGTATTTGCCTTTGGGGTCTTAGTCATAAATTCTTTGCCTAGGCTGACGTCTAGAATAGTTTTTCCTGTGTTTTCTTCTAGAATGTTTATGGTTTCATGCCTTACATTTAAGTCCATTATCCATCTTGAATAAATTTTTGTATATGGTGAGAGATTTATCCTAAGTGAAATATCTCAGGAATGGAATACCAAACACCATATGTTCTCACTAAAAAGTGGGATCTAAGCGGGAGGTAAACAGGTACTCACAGGCATAAAGAGATGTAAAGGGCATTGGAAACCAAGAAGAGGGAAGGTTGGGAAGGGAAGCGTGGGATAAAAACTTACCTGTTGGGTACACGAACACTATTCTGGTGATTGACATACCAAAAGCCCTCACTTCTATATAACAAAAACATTTGTATCCCCTTAATATTTTGAAATAAAAAAAAATCCAATAAAAATAGAGTAAAAAAAGAAAAGAATAATTAGAGTGAATGATAAGAATGATCATTCTCTCACTAATAATGCTAAATTAATTAAACAGCAGGGAACCTGTAAAAAACTGAAAGGGAGATTAATGGTACAAAATAGAAAGAAAAGAAAAAGATTCTATTACAAAGGCATTTAGACTATGATAAAATTGACATCTTCTATCAGTGAGGAAATGAAGTATTGCTTAATAAGTGGAAAAGACACTAAATGAATTCGTAATCCTACCCAGATAGTCAAACGCAAGAAATTGAACAGTTAGACAACAACCAAAAATTATTGGGAACTCTCTAATCTCTAGGGATATGCATAAAAGGAAGAAATAATACAAGAAAATATTGTTAGGCTTGGCCATGTAAAAAGTTAAAAATTCCCTGCATGGTGAAACATTATAAAAAAACAACTCAAATTACAAAGTTAAAAAATATACTTATTATCAACTGTGGCAGGTAAAGGGTTATTGTCCCTAATATAGTAAATATTTTTTTTACAAATAAAAATAATAACATCATAAAAAGTTTCCAACATAAAAATAAAAATAGTCAATAAACTGAGCATGTTCAGCCTCACGAGGTATCAAAGAAATTTTTTTTCTTTTTAAAAAAGAGGTATTCTGCCATTTTAAAAATGGTAATACATAATGTTTGTAAGCATGTAGTGGAATGAACCCTCTCACACTCTCTTGATAGAAGTTTAAGTCGGTACAGCTTTGTGGGAAAACTGCCAATGTGTATCAAGCACTTAGAAAAAATTGTAAAATAAGCCAAACCAAAACAAAAACTTTGTCTTCCCGTCCTACCCTCTGCCAAACATGAATAAATGGGTTTTTGTCTCTGCAGGACAGTCTGGATCAGCAGTCCCCAACCTTATTGGCACCAGGGACTGGTTTCATGGAAGACAATTTTTCCACTGACACAGGGGTGGGGGAGGATGGTTTTGGGATGATTCTAGTGCATTACATTTATTGTGTACTTTATTTCTATCATTATTACATTGTAATATATAATGAAATAATTATACAATTTATCATACTGCAGAATCAGTGGGAGCCCTGAGCTTGTTTTCCTGCACCTAGATGGTCTCATCTGTGGTTATGGAAGACAGTGACTGATCTGACAGGAGGGGGAGCTCAGACAGTGACGTGAGTGATGGGGAGTGGCTTTAAATACAGATGAAGCTTTGCTCACTCTCCTGCCCCTCACCCTCTGCTTTGCGGCCTAGTTCCTAACAGGCCACAGACTGGTATCCAGTCTGCAGTCCAGGGGTTGGAGACTGCAGGTCTGGATGGAAGAAAAATTTACTTTTCACTGAAAACTCTTCTGATTTTACTTATAAGAATTGCTTCTAATTTTTGATCATTAAGAACAAAGTAAGCTATAGGTTTTGTTTGTTTTAGGTAGATACTCTTCATTTACCTAAGAAGTTCCATTTAACTCCTTGTTCCATGAGAGATTTTCATTATAAATGGATACATGACATTATTTTATACATAGTATTTTCATTAATATTGTGCTCCAGGAATTTTTAATTTCTATTATTTTTATGAACCATGGGATATAACTGTTGTATTTAAAACATCCAAACAGATGGGGTTTTCTAGCTAAATTTTTATTATAAATTTCTAAATTAAAATTGTATTGTGGTCAGAGAACATGTGTGTGATCTCTAGTTTGTGAAATTTGTTAAAATTTGCTTCTATAGCTAAAGATGTGGTCAATGTTTAAAATGGTTCATACATGCTTGATAAGAGTGTGTATTCTCCAGTTTTGCAGTTCTTCGTATGTCCATTAAAATCAGCTTGTTACTCGTTGTCTATAGTTTTAAATTTTTGTCTGCTTGACCTATCATAAATGGAAAGAAATATTTTGAAATCTTTGACTATTATGTAGATTATATTCCTTTTGTATTATATAAATGTTTGCTTTATATGGTGTGAAGCTGTCATAGTTCATCGATTCTAACACTTTTATTCACATTTAAATCTCTTGAAACAAAGATCTCTTAGAATTGACATAATACGAAAGCATTATATCATAGTTTAATTGCAGCAGTTTTTATTGTTCATAGCAGTAGATGGCATGTCTAACGAATGTTGGCATCCTAGATTCAATGGAGTATGATATTTTAACAGGTACGTACATATTTAGATTTTTCAAAATCTTTTTGGTGAATCAAAAGGTTTATCATTATTTGGGTCCCACCTTTACCCCAATTCTATACATGAGATATGTAATCTATATAATAATAATTATATAGCTATCCTCACTTTGTTTTGGTTGCCATTGCCTGGCATATCTTCAACCATCTGTGTCCTTATGTTTTGGTGTATATATCGTAAGGGGTATATAATAGGCCTTATTTTGTCATCCAACAGGACCATGTCTGTAGTTCACTTGCAAATTCAGTTCATTTACACTGATTGTGACTGTTGATCTATTTAGATATGTTTCCAGCATATTACTTTGGAATTTGTTTCACTTCTAAGCTTCTTTTTCTCATTTCTTGATTTTTTAATGTCTTTTTTCCTTCTATTCTCCCTCCTGCACTGGTTTAGAATTTATTTAATCTAGTTTTTTGGAACTTATTTGTTAAAATGTGTAATATGTTGCTAACTAAAAATATCTGAGGTTAACATTGTAAACCCTTTGCCTGAACTCTTTAATTCTAATCACTTCCTTCTGATCTAGACATTAGGTTTAATAGTGGTTTAGTTCTGTCATTTTGTGAAAATCCACAAATTGTTTTTCATAAAGAAAATGTATTTTTAGATTTATCAATTTTTTGCTCATGCTTTAGTTATTTCCACTTTTTCTGCATTCTTTAGACGTTGAGTTGAATATACAGGTACTCTTTCCATTTTGTCTATACCAATATTTCTTTATCTTGCACTCCTTCTTGAAGATTGCTTTACTTCTAACACAATACCAGGCTGATATTTTTTCTCAGTACTCTGAAAATATAATTCCACTGCTTCCTTGCTTCCATTTTGATGCTGAGAGATCAGCCTTGTGCCTTCACACTAATTGCTGTCAATTCTTTTTAACGGATTTTTGTTTTCTCTCTAGCTTCTTATAAAACATTCTCTTTGTCTTTGGTACTCTGTGGTTTTAATAATTTTGGTTAGGTGGGGCTTTTAAAAATCTGTTTGCTCTCCTATGAGCTTTTGATATGTTTTCAGGGTTTTCATCATTTTGAAGAATTCTTAGCTGTCATCTCTTCAAGTATGGCTCCCCTATATTTTCTGTTTTCTCTCTTCCTGGAACTTTGATCTGCTGATGGAAAACCTTCTCATTCTAGCTTCTGTATCATCTAACCTCTCAGACTTTCCATCTCTGGATATTTCTGTGTGGGATTCTGTATACTATCTTTAGATCTACTTATTTGTTTACCAATATTCTCTTTTTAATGATCTATTTAGTTGAACTGTGGGTTTTTAAATATACATAATATTTTTATACTAAAAGTTTTATTTACTTGGATATTTTTCAAATTGACTGGTTACTTTTTAAAGTCTCACTGCTTTCTCTGTTTTATCCCATCTTTATGTCTTTAATCATTTCATACAAATTTGTTTTGCAGTTTGATTGTGATCATTCTAATATCTGATGCCATTTGGGGTTTAAACTTGTGCCTTTTGCTAAGTCTTATGTGAAATTTCCTTGAGTGCTTGGTAATTGCCAATTGTGAGCTCATATTTGCCCTTTCTCAATCTGTGGAAATCTTGATAACCTAAACTGATGAAGATTTCTTCCAGAAAGGATCTGTGCTGCAGAACTGAGATCACTTGATCAAACTCCAGGGATACAGATTTCATAAAGGAGTTTTTGGTTCACATCTCCTAGTGTGTGACTGGTCCAAGGCTTTTTTTCCATATTCCAATGTCTGAATTTGGAAAAAAATACCTGCCTCCTTCTCTGACTTCAGCTGAAATTTTTCTTGATTTTTTTCCCATTTGGTGGTTTCTCCTATTTTTAGCAGACCTAGAAATGTATTAAAAATAATTATTTATCTAGAAATAAGATCTATTTAAGAAGATTTTTATTCAGGGTGTCTAATCTGCCATACTTTCTAATATGCATACATTATTTTTAAAATGACCTATATACTTAATTTAGTGGAAACACATCACTAAATTGAAGATTAAATTTGCCCCAATAATCACATTTAATTAATGAAAGCTTCCAAAGATGGTCATATTTATCTGACCATTGTGCCAAACATTTGAAATTGTCAAAAATAATCCATTTTTCATCACACATAACAATATGGTATAGAAATGGTTTGCCTTTATGTAGTGACAGCAAAGAAAGACAAGCTTCAAGACAATTTCTCTTCCGATGCTCATTTAATTCATGTGAAACCCATCTATCCAACTTCTTTACCTTGCCCATTTATTTCCAATGGTCCAATATTGTTGGAATAATAATGTCAAATCTTGCTGCTAATTCACATGTAGGTTGAGATGGATTCTCTTCCACTAAAACTTTCAGCTCATCATCATCCACTTTGGTCTCAGGTTGCCCGTGTGTCTGATTTTTAAGATTAAAATCACCAGAATGGAACTTCTCAAACCCCTGATGTACTGTGTATTCGTTAGCCACATCCTTCCCAAACACTTCATTGATATTTCCCGCTGTCTACGCTGCATTGGTTCCACGACAGAACTCATATTTGAAAATAACACGAATTTTTGACTTATCTCTGGTTTCACAAAAATTGCTCCAAAAAAAATTGAAAAATAATCACTAGCCAAAATGTGTGTTTGAAAGAATGAGGATGTACCTTCACAATAAAAATAAAATAAGAAGTGTCAAAATGAAATGTCAGAGATGGCAACTGTCAAACTTAGTACTTAAGGAAATCGGACATTTCATACTTAATAACCTAATAACTCTAATAGGTTTTCAGTAGGTTCTTTGAGATTCTCTAATATGAGAGATCATCTGACTCCATTATCGGCTGCTGACAGCTTTCAGATCCCTTCCAATACCCTCCCCTTTTGCCCCACATCTGGGCAAAACATCAAAAAAAAAAAAAAAAAATCCCAGGCCCTCTTTTCCTTGGCACTAGCAGGGAAGTCAAGCAACAAAACCCCCAGCCTATGTATGAGAACCCTCATGTCAGCCCACCCCTAACCACAAAGAAAACCAAAGCCACTTGCCCCTTCCTCACTCAAGCCAGACAGCCCAGCTCGGGTGCTTGCCTTGCTCTCCCAAAAAAAGCCCCATGATGTGAGCAAAAAGATGTTTCCTACTCTCTTGGTGCATGGGTGGCATCATTAATCTTGACTCTGAGCTAATGGGAGGGTATCAATCCCACCCTCTGTGGGGCAACCACAAAAATGGCAAAAATCAAAACAGTTCAAATGTCCCAAAGTAGGGACTCTCTATTCTTGCTTCATAACGAATAGTCCATTTTAATCCACTTTGCCACCTGATCTTCACAGAAGGAATTCTTTTCAAGAGTAAGTTTAGTAATTAGAAAAAAACTTGAACTTCACACAGCTTAACCTGAAGAAGACTGGACAGGTGCACCATGTGGGTGGTGAAAGGCAGGTCCAGTAGGGACACAGGGACAGGATGTGTCTCACAGATGGGATGGTGGCTAACGCTCTGGCAAGGTGGCTAATCACATTTGGGGTCAGAGGCTCTGGAAGACCTCAACTCCATAATGATCCCAAGGCATCCATTTGTGCAATAGAATTTCAGAGCCAAAAGGAACTATAAAATTATCTAATCCATCTTCCTAACTGTATAAGTGAAGAATGGATCCCTAGAGAAATTAAGTGTCTTGCTCAGGTGACACAGCCACATCACAATTTCATGGCAGTTCTAGGCTTGGAATTTGGTTTTTCTGGCCTCCCTGTCTGTGCTCTTCCGCTACACTTTCTCAGCCTACCCGTAAGATCAGCCCTCTCTGCAATTCTCTGAAAACTGTGGTTATCAGCTGAAGGATGCCAGTCATTATGGCTCATTTTTCTGCTCTCTGATAGGGAAGAAAATGATTTCAGCACCAGCTTCCTAAAAAAAAAAAAAAAAAAATGCCATGTTTGTATTTGAAACCTGTAAACATCAGGGGACCTGGGACTCTCAGCTACTTTCACAGCCTGGTTGGAGTGCACTGGGCCTAAACCTCAGCTCAGAACTCTCCTTCAGATCCCTGCTTAGCAACCAGGTACCCAGCGTGGGGTCTGAGTTTGAGATAATCCAGACTGAACCCAATTTCCCAACATGCACATATCTTTACTCATTGTGGCTTAAGCGTATCTGCCCTGCATTAGTAGTAACCTGGTTGTATACCACTTGGCCAAAAGGGAACCATCCCAGGAATGAGAAGGTTCATGAAATTCTACCTTCACACAGACTCAGTATTTTCTAGTTAATTTCCACTCTCAGATCTTTCCCATGCCACGTTCCTGCAAACACCATCACTCAGTGCCAGCAGGGGAAGAACAAATTGATTCTCATTTCCCAAAACTAAGCAAAGCTAGCATTTTGTAGTGGTTGCATTTGTCATCCCATAACATATTTTATGAAGTTGGGATCCTCTACGTCCTTTGTGTATTAGCATGCACTCTCAGTCCTCTGTGTTGCCTAGAAGTCTCCTTATCAGCATAATTTCAAGAAACATTGAAAAGAGGTTAAGAACTAAAGTTGCAAGATGCTTTGAAATGTGGGTCAGTGTTCTCTGCCTCTTTCTGGCAGAGACACACCTGTTCTCTAAACCCTTCATCACTTATGTCCAGGGTAGCAAATAAATTTCACTTGATCGGTAGTGGCTGCCGAAGTCCTATCTTGGAAAGGATTCTGGGGTCCTGTACTGGATGCACAGGGAAGGAGTGACTTAGGAGTTTATTGATGTACTGTGGCTTGGGCTATAGGAGAATAATCAGCAAATTTCCTGCATGTTTTTCATCCCTAATGCACATAGAGACTGTAACTAGAGTGGGGGCAATCTCATTCTGTGTATTCCTGAGCTAAGCTTCCAGTCTTCTCTGGGGAGAAACGCCAAAACCTGGCAATCCAAATGGCATATTGCCCTTGGTTCATACCTGGCATATCAAAATTGATTATGAGGCAAATACAAGAACTCTTGAATGAATATAAAATAGAGATAGACCCATGGGCCTGCTCATACTTATGACATGAATGCCAAGGAGTTCAGCATGTTCTAAAGTTTATGGTAGGAGCTTCCCACTGTTCTCTCTGACCCACCCCAAGCTCACCACCAAACCCAGCCAACCTCATCTATTGCAGTGATGCTCAAAGGGTAGCTCCTCTGCCGGCAACATCAGTATCACTTGAGAAACTTGTTACAAAGGCAAATTCTCAACTCTAACCCATTCTTACTGAATAAGAATATCTCAAAGTGGGGCTCCGCAATCTCTTTTTTAAGGAAAACTCTCTAAGCAATTCTGATGCATGCCAAAGTTTGAGAACCAGCGCCTTGAAATGCTGCCTAATAGACTTTTCCACAACGCTGGTAACCTTGTCCTATCATTGTACTGCATGACATAGTAGCCACTAGCCACATGAGGTGACTGAGCACTTGAAACCTGCTACTGAGGAAATGAATTTTTACTTTTATTTAATTTTAATGAACTTAAGTGCAAATAGGCCTGTGTAGCAAGTGGCTACTGCACTGGACAGCACAGTTCTAGAACAGAGCTATTTATATATTTGGGGTTTGGGAAACTTTTTGAGGATCTTATGAAAACTATAATCCTTTCCTTGGAAAAATGTACATCCAGTTGACTCTTGAGCAACATGGATTTAAACTACATGGGTCCACTTGTACTCAAATTTTCTTCTGTCTCTGCCACCCCTGAGACAGCAAGACCAACAGCTCCTCTTCCTTCTCCTCCTCCTCAGCCTACTCACTGTGAGGATGACAAGGATGAAGTCCTTATGATGACCCCCTTCCATGTAATTAATAGTAAATATATTTTCTGTTCCTTATGATTTTCTTAATATGTTTTCTTTTTGCTTGCTGACTTTATTGTTAAATACAGTATGTGATATATATTGCATACACAATAAGTGTTAATTGAATATAAGGCTTCTGGTCAACAGTAGGCTATCAGTAGTTAAGTTTTTGGGGAGTCAAAAGTTATACCAGATTTTTGACTGCACGGAGGTCAGCACCCCTAACCCCCACATTGTTCAGGGTCAACTGTATTCCAATAAACAAAATTTGGTAAAACATTTCTGGAGGTTCATGGAAGTTGCAGAGCATTCAAAGAGAATGTAGTAAGTATCTACCCTCAAAATTTCTAGTAGCAGAATTTATAATTTGTAGTTTGCATTTAAATGATCAAAATAAAGCATGTATATATATCACGTGGAACTTATTTTCTAGACCACTGACAACAGTTTTATGAATACTGAGTTCCAAGAGATGTGTTCAAAAATATTTCACTGAAACAATAAATCAATTTTCTGGACCCAGAAGCAGTTGTGATGCTGAACATTAGGAACCCTGGCAAAGTTAAACAAATATTAATACATTAAAATTCTAATTATGCTGAATATCACATCTGTCCTCATCACAATATTGCTCAGCTGTGACCAATGGTATATGTGTTATAAAATTGATCAGGCTAAATCAGAGGTGTCCACATTTCTTAGATATGTGGTAGAATGAAGGTCACATTCCCATGGGAGACTATTCTCTTATATAAGCAATAATTTGCATGTGGAAAACAAATTTTGTCCCCTATCCCTTTAAGTATTTCTGATGTGCAAATGGGTGGTCTTGAAATACATTGTATGTGCCAAGCTTCCAGCCATCCTTGTTTTTTATGACAATTTAATTCCCATCATCTGAGGCCTCAGCTCCAATATTTTTTCCTCTGTTGAACACTGAGTTTTTCATCCTCCAAAAACTTAGAGCAAGCATCTACAAAACTTTCAGCATTTGTAATATTCAGCTGAAATGTCATGCATTATAGTTTTATTTTCCTAATTACAAGTTCCTACATAGCAGGGACTGTATCTTTTAACTTGTTTTAACCTGCTCTATTTATTTTTTGTTGCTGTAACAGAATACCACCAACTGGGTAAATTAAAAACAATGGAAGTGTATTTGACTCATAGTTCTGGAATTGTGAAGTCCAAGAGCATGGTGCCAGAATCTTTTAGGGGCCTTCTTGCTGCATCATAACATAGCAGAGGGCATCAATTGTTGAGAAACCCAGAGTATGTCAGCTCAGGTCTCTCTTCCTCTTCTTATAAGGTCACCATTCCATTCATAGGGTCTCCACCCTCATGACCTTATCTAATCCTAATTACCTCCTCCACCTTTGAACACCATCAGCACATACATTTGGGGATTAAGTTTCCAACACATGCAATTTAGGGAACACATTCAAACAATGACACCTGCATATTTTATACCTCAAGGCTAAGAACAAAGTAGGTGCTTATGAGGACTGAGTAAATAACCTGAGATATAACTAGTATTTGAGTGCCCATGGAACATATACTATGCTAGACAATTTCCCATGTGTCCTTTTATTCAGTCTTCACAACAATCTTGAGAGGCAAATGGATTCATTTTGAAGATAAGGATAAGAAGGCTTAGAGACACTGGACAAATTTTCCAATCCCAGAGTGAAATTAAAGGATGGACATTGAACATAAGGTAACTGGGTTCAAATAGCAACTCTATCACCTTCCACTGTATGACATCAGATGTGTTATTTAACTTCCTGAGATCTCAGTTATTTCATTAAAAAATAGGACTGTTAATTGTACCTTACTCATAATGAGAAAATAATATTAGTGTTTAGAATAGTCTCCAGATCATGATCTCTAAATATCATTCTCCAATATAAGTTACCAAGTTTCCTTGGAGAAATGGCTAACTTCAAGGCTAGAGCAAGAAAAGTATAAGATAAGCTTGAGAATAAAGAATAGCACAATAAATAATGAGGGCCTGTTAAAAAAAAAAAAAAAGACAGGAGTCAAATGGAAGGGTCTCCCAGTGGGAAAATCGTAGTTCAATCATCAAAATAAATAATGATAATAATGGATTATAGCCCATAAACTATGAATCCACGAGACCATAATGTTATGAATAAGTACTTAAATAAATAAATAAATGGTACAACATGGTAGTCTCTTTCTTATAGTAGTATTTTAATGAACAAATGTGGAAGGAATGATGGAAGTAGAAAATCATCATCTGGCAAACACAGTAATAACTGTTGTAGGTAAGTACCAATAGATACTAAAACTGGTGAACAAGACTATGATGTGAAACAGGATACTTACATAGATTCAAAATATCTCCCTATAAAATACTTATTAAACATGGGTAAAACATCAATTCTTCTCAGAAACTTGACAGACACCATTTTAACTAAGTGATCTAAATTAGTATCACCAGTAATAGGACAAATAGATATCACATGCCTCCTCACATAATGCACTGAGAAGTATGCAACAGACTATTTTTTCAAAATATGCATCATCTGAGTTTACTCATTAAGAAGCATCTAAAATGTCCAAATTGAAGGATAAAATAACTATACAGTATTCTTCAAAAGTATCAAAGTCTCCTTGAATAACCAAAGCAATCCTGAGCAAAAAGAACAAAATGAAGGCATCACACTAACTGACTTCAAATATACTACAAAACTACAGTAACCAAAACACAATGGTATTAGCACAAAAACAGATACATAAACTAATGGAACAGAATAGAGAACCCAGAAATAAATCCATACATTTACAGGGAACTAATTTTTGACCAAGGCACCAAAAACATACACTGGGGAAATGGTGCTGGAAAAACTGGATACCCATATGCAGAAACATGAAACTGGACCCCTATCTCTTACCCTATACAACTATCAAAAATGGATTAAAAACTTAAATGTAAGGTCTGAAGCTATGAAACTTCTGAAAGAAAATATTGGGAAAATACTTCAGCACAATTGGTCTGGGCAAATATTTTTTGAGTAAGATCTCAAAAGCATAGGCAACACAAGCAAAAACAAATGGGATCACATCAAGCTAAAAGCTTTTGCTTAGCAAAGGAAACAATTAACTAAGTGAAGACACAACCTAGAGAATGGGAGAGAATATGGGAAAACTATCCATCCAATATGGGATTAATAACCAGAATATGTAAGGAACTCAAACAACTCAATAGCAAAAAAAAATATCTGATTTTAAAAATATCTAAATAGACATCTCTCAAAAGAAGACATACAAATGGCCAACACATATATGAAAAATATGCTCAACATCACTAATCATCAAGGAAATTAAAATCAAAACCATAGTGAGATATTATCTCACCCTAGTTAAAATGCCTATTATCAAAATAAGAAAAAAGGAAACCAGAAAATAACAGATGCTAATGAAGATGCAGAGAAAGGGGAATGCTTATATACTATTTATGGGAATGTGAATTAGTATATCAACTATGGAAAACAGTATGATGTTTTCCCCAAAAAACTAAAAATACAACTACCATATGATCCAGCAATCCCACTGCTGAGTATATATCCAAAAGAGAGGAAATCAATGTATCGCAGAGATATCTGCACTCCCATGTTTGTTGCAGCACTATTTACAACAGCCAAGCTATGGATTCAACCTCACTTGAGTCCATGAACAAATGAATAGATAAAGAAAATGTGGTATTTACACAATGGAATATTATTCAGCCATACAAAAGAATGGAATCCTGTCATTTGTAGCAACATGCATGGAACTGGAAGACATTGTGTTAAGTAAAATAAGCCAAGTGCAAAAAAACAAATATTGCATGTTCTCACTCATATGTAGGAGCCAAAAAAAATTATCTCCTGAAAGTAGTGAGTAGAATGGTGGTTACCAGAGGCTGAGAATGGTAGTGGGGAGGGAGGAAGAGAGGTTGATTAATGGGTACAAAAATATAGTCAGCTAGAAGGAATAATTTCTAGTGTTTGATTGCACAGTAGGGCAACTATAACTAATCAGAATTTGTAGAATGTATATTTCAAAATACCTAGAAGAGAAGATTTGAAACGCTCCCAACAGAAAGAAATGAGAAATATTTGAGGTGATGGATATCCCAATTACCTTGATTTGATCATTACACATTGTATGAATGTATTAAAATATCATATGTACCCCATAAATATGTAACACTGATGTGTGTCAATAAAATAAATAATAGCATATAAGAATGAAATTTTAATTAAAAATGTATCAAAATAAGATAAGGCAGAAAAATAAGCATAGCATGATAAAATATACCTTTTCCTTGATTTATAATTTAAAATATCTGTATTTTTGTAAAAAAAGAAGACTAAAGAGAAGCAAACTGATGGCAACTATTTTTAAAAGTTAACATCAGTAATAAGCAAACGCAAATTAAAGAAATGGTGAAATTTAATTTTAGAACACTGGAAAAAGATGAATTTCCACACTGTTGAGGATGTTGAGGTGAAACAGGCTAAAAGTTAGTAACCTTAATACAGTTCAAACACATTGACTAATTTCATTTAGTTTTACTGGAGAGAACCTAAATGTTTAACGTTCTAGATATGCTTGATATCATTGTGTATTAAGATGGACTATTATGAAAGTATTTATGTTTCTATGAGTTTTTAATGCATGTGAATTGCTTATAATGCTAGCTTAAAAGAGAATATAAATTATATTTTCAATAATATGAATAGAAGGACAAAAATAGATCAAAATGTCAATAGTGACCATCTAATTGTAATGAAATAATGGGTGATTTCTATTCATTCTCTTTTATGTGTTTTATATATTCTTTTGCAGTGAGCATGTTTAACTTTTAAAATATAAAAATAATAAATTTTTTAAGTTAAAAAAATTCAAAGTCTCCAAGACAAAGAAAGAATGATAAAATGTTCCAGATTAAAATGGACTAAGGAGACATGACTTCTAAATGCAATATGAAACCCTGGGTTGGATCCTGTACCAGAAAAAGAATAATTAGTACAACAGAGGGAGAAATTTAAATAGGGTCTTTAGATGAGATAATAGTATTGCATCAATGTTTGATCATTGTAATGTGGTTACACAAGATGAAAACATTTGGAGATTCTGGGAGAAGGGTATATGAGAAATAACTGTACTAATTTTTCAACTTTTTAAATTTAATTCAAAACGAAAGGTTAAAAATAAAAGCATAGTGCCTGGCATCTAGTAAAACTCTAACATGTGGGAACCCAAATGCTCATCAACTGATACAATGATTAACAAAATGTAGTGTATCCATACAATGGAATATTATTCAGCTCTAAAAAGAAATAAAGTACTGACATGGGCTACAACATGAAGAAGCTTGAAAACATTTTGCTGAGTGAAAGAAATCAGTTACAAAAGGTCACCCTGTATGATTCCATTCATTTGAAATGTTTAGAATAGGGGAACACATATATAAAGAAAGTATATCATTAGTTGACCAGGGTTGGGGGCAGAGGGGAATGGAGAGTGATTACTAATGGATATGGGCTTTCTTATGGGGTGATGAAAATGCTCTAAGATTAGGTAGTGGTGACAATTGCACAACTCTGCAAATATACTAAAAATACTGAATTGTTACATTTTAAATGGTTAAGTTTTATTGTATGTGAAGCATATCTTAATAAAGCTGTTTTTTAAAAAACAAAAACAGTGCCTGCTGCATAGCAAATGCTCTTAAAAATGTGGCCATGATGATGTTTATCATCCTCATCACTACTAGTACTACCACTACTGTTATTTTTTAATTTTTCTCCTCACTGGAGCACATAGTGTTTCCAGCCATGGACTTGTAAGGATTATAAAGAGGCTAGGGGAAAAAGAATGACTTAGCTATTGTTAACTGTCTTATATCCACTACGGCACCTCCCTCTCCCTTAACTAAGAAAACGCAAGAGTCAAAAAAGGACCCATTTCAATTGCAAGCACTGATGAAGAGGCTAGAAAACAGGCAAACCGTGACCTAGGGAAGAGATACTAATCTATCTAGCAGCTTTTATACATTTGTTTTGATTTGTCTTTATATTTACTAAAAGACCAGTTAAAAAATTTTTGTTGGCATTTTCAAAGGGTTGTTTAACTGCCATGCATCCTTGTTCAGCACTCAATGCATCAAAAAATGTTCCAGGTGTGATGGAGAGGCCAAGAATTGGCCACATTCACAAAAGCTGAGAGTTTTTATAGGAAAGAACTGGGGACAAACTCTAAATGGCTTTGAATGCCAGGCAGGGAGAGTTTACCACCTATACAGGTGGTACCTTGTACAAGCCCACATTCCATCCCTTGCAGACCATCCTCTATTTCCAGGTTTGGTTTTGAACTAGAAGTGAAAATGCTGAAGCCAAGTGAACATTACCTTCTCCCAGATCTCAGCACAGCCTCTGAGAATCAAGGCTGCCATTAATCTTAAGGAAGCTCTGAATGTAGTATTTGCTTGGATTTATGAGAGGCATTTGAGGCTTGCTAATGCTGGTCACAACCCCAAGTCCTTGATTATTGTTAATTAAGCAAAGCTAAAGAAAACAATGCTGAAGTCAGAGCACAGATGGAGTTAGTGCTATAGTGTCTTAGTCAAAACTCACAACTGTTCCAATTTGCAAGACCATTAAGTAGCTTCCATGAAATTAATAAATGCCCATGGAGGTCTCTTCAAGAAGAAGCTCTGGTATTTTGGGAGAGAATGGAGAGGGGAGAAGGCCAAAAGAATTTGCTCTTTAAAGCTGCATACTTAACTAATTTGTTCCGAATATCTTCCAGTCATACATGTGAGAAATGACATCTGAGGGCAAAGGGCTACAGTTCAGAGATAAAACAAGTTGAAGGTATTTAAAGTGCTTGCCAAGGAAAAGTGCTCATCTGATAAAAATTTAGACAGGAAGGATGCCAAAAACCAGGAGAGACACAACTGAGATATGATGAGGTGATCGCTGTTCCAGCTGTCATACTTGTCAATGGTGTGGAGATGCCAGATTTTAACTCAAATGCAATGTCAGCCCAAGAGCTGCCTCTATTTCCCTGCATGGTTTTCATTAAGAAAGTACTAGGACTTAGTTCCAACTACAAATACCCTATTTGGGGCCAATTCAAGATGTAAATTTGTTGGTTGGTTTGTCTCTTCTTCAAAAATAGGACTGAAGTAGGACGAAAAGAATGCAATGCAACACCTTCCCGCTCATTCTACTGACTGGTAACAATAGGGGTGTACTTGAGTTGGAGTGGTGAGCACAGTGGAAGGTATGATGTGAAGGGGAGGGGAGGGCTTGAATTGTCTTGAAAAGGGCAGAAGTTTCCACATTAGTCTTCAAGGGTCCCATAAGAAAACAATGGTGCAAGGAGTGGTAACATCCTCTCCTCCATAACTGTGGGATGTTGAACCAGATCAGGACTTTGTGTTATCATAAATACTGGTCATATAGGACTAGGCATGCATGGACTATGCAACTGTGGATATTGAGAACCTTCTACTTGCTTAAAATATAGAAGATAAATCTATAAGGAGAAAGGTCAAAAATTTTTTAAAAGGGGAAAAAATAAGGTGAGGGCCATGGAAGCGCATCTTCTCATTGAAGGGATGACAAGGAAGTAGGTGAAGGGGAAAGAGAAACTTTAAAGCTACTAATACAATCTTCATTATTAAATGCTTTCTTTACTTTGTTTCACATAATCATTCTCCCCATTATAGTCCACACAACTGATCATAATGAATCTGTTCAAGAAACCTACACAACACCCCACAACCAATACACATTAAAGGATAGACTGAATATTTCCTTAGACCATTAAAAAGTCACCATTGCAATATCAATGCCACTTTCTCCCTGTAATGCCGGCCAACTCAGGGCTCTCTCATTCTTTTTTTTTTTTTTTGTGACCTTGTACCATGGCTACAATTAACTATAGCAAGGATACAAATGTTGCTGTACATGACTAGGTTGAGGGTTAATTTAAACACACAAGCAGTTAAAAATGGACCAGTTTGTCTTTTAGCCAAGGACAAGCTTGTCACCTGTCCACATGTACATGTTCCTTCTCCTGAGTTTTTTATTTTTATAAACAACCTGACCAATAACCAACTTACCTAGGCTTAAGATCTCTGAGTCACTTTGTGTTTTTTTTTTTTTACCTAGCCAACATAATTTTATTTTATTTTATTTTATTTATTTATTTTTTTTATTTCAGCTCATCATGGGGGTACATAAGTTCAGGTCATATACATTGTCCTTGTCCTGCCCATCCCCCCTCTCTAAAGCAGAGTGTGTCCAGGCCTTTTGAAACATTGACTTCTTAGCCACCATGCAGTTTCTCCTTGGTATGACAAACACCCACATTTACATTCCAAAGGCAATGTCCCCAAAGGAAGCATCAGCCAGGAGACTCAGGAAATGCTTACTATGAGCTCCTTGCAATGATGGCTTGGCCTATGTCTCTTTTGCTTACGAGAAGATAGAAGAGTTTAAAATGTAATCATCAAGAGCTAACAAGCTTCTAAAAGATGCTGGTTCAGATTAAGAGTTTTATGATACTTTCAGTTCCAAACAAGATAGGCTAACAGGAATCGTGTTTACCTCCCGCCCACCTGAAACAACCAAAACACTGGACAAAACATATGAAAGACATTGGCCCTAGGGCAGCATGGAATAGTGGATCCTAAGAGGAGGGAAACAAATGAGGTAATCTCCAGGACTGCTCCAGTTTACTGCCTAGAGAGAATTTCCAGGTCATGACAGAGAACAAGGGGCCCCAAGTGAAGTCCAGAGTTTCTCTGAATTAAGGAGATGGAGGTGGGATTAAAGGGAGAGGAAGCTGGCTAGAAATCAAAGCACAGACCACTGAAGCAGGTACAGTGGCATCACAAAAGCTTTGGAAAGCTACAGAGAGTTCCCCTCAAGGCTTTAGCTGAGTACTAGTCAGGAGATGTGTGTGAGGTAACTGCATGGGTCTTTAGAAGAGAACTAGAATAGAATTCCCTGAAAGGAGCAGGGGAAACAATCCCAAGACATTACACAGAGCAGAGAATAGTTCATGTTCCCAACAACTACAGTGGAAAATCTAGTAAACCACAGGGCATAAGGTAGAGTACCTAAAAGGTATTGACTCAACAGCGTGGCAAAATTAGCTATAGATTAAGGCCATTTTTGTCACAACTAACAAGTCTTAAAAGGAAATAAATCAAAGAAAAAAAGGCATATACATTAGAAAAGAAGAAAAAAACCCTGTCTCTATTTGCAGACAACATGATTGTTGACATAAAACATCTCAAGAAATCTACAAAAGAACTACTAGAATTAATAAGTGATTTCAATAAGGTGGCAGGACACAAGGTCAACACAAAAATCAACTGCATTTTCTATATACATATACCAGCAATTAACAAGTGGAATCTGAAATAAATAATGCAATACCATTTACAATGGCTTCAAGCATATGAAATACATAGTTATAAATCTAATAAAGTATATATAGGATTTGTATTAAAATCATAAAATGTTGGTGAAAATAATTTTTAGAAGACCTAAACACTAAGAGAGGCATACCAAGTTCATGGATTAGAAGACTCAATATACAATGAAAATTTTTCCATAGTAACAATTCTTCCTAAAATGATCTACAATGCCTATCAAAATCTCAACAAGGTTCTCTATAGACATAGACAAACTTATTCTTATATTTATATGGGAAAGGAAAGAAAGAATAAAGTAGGAGGAATCTCTCTTCTCAATGTGAAAGTTTAGTATATAAGTGTAGTAATTAAGGTAATATGGTGTTGGTGGAAAGCGAGCTACATTAATCAGTGAAACAGTATAGAGAACCCCAAAAACGTTCTATACAAATATAATCATTTTTGACAAAGGAATAAACAATTCAATGAAGGAGAAAAAGCCTTTACAATAAATGGTGCTGGGACAATTGGACATGCATGACTAAAAAGAAAAAAGAAAGAAAAGAAAAAGAAAAACCTCAACTTAAACCTCTCATACCTTATATATTTTTAACACAATGGATCATGGACTTAAATGTAAACTATAAAACTCTGAAACATTCAGAAAAGAACATAGAAGAAAAATTTTGTCATCTCAGACTAGGCAAAGAGTTCACAGAGTTGACACAAAAAAACACAATTCATAAGAGGAAAATTTGACATATTGGAGTTCATAAAAACAGAAAAAAGACACCAAACTTTTGTTCTACCTTGTTAAAAAAAAAGTGCAAGACAAAATATATAGTTTTTGTCCAAAATAGAATTAAATTAGAAGTAAGTAACAGAAAAGTAACTGCAAAATCCCCAAATATTTGGAAACAACATATTGAAACATGAATCAATAAAGGTAAAACAAAATATTTTAAACTAACTGGAAATTAAAATACAATATATCAAAATTGTGGGGATGTAACAAAGCATTAGAGTAAAATTTTTACTATTAAAGGTCTATATTAGAAAAGAAGAAAGGTCCCCAATCAATGAGTTCAGCTTCCACCTTTAAAAACTCAAAAATGAGGAAATTAAACATTAAGCAGCTGAGAAATAATTATAAAAGACAAAAATCAATAATTTTGAGAACAACAAAAATGAAAGAAAATCTGTGAAACCAAAGTTAGTCTTAATCCAAACTTCCTTCCAACCGAAGACATTATTTAAGTTTAAGGATTATAATGTATAGTTAAATAGGCTTTTAAAAGCGTTTTTAATCTACCAGAAATAAAGCATATGATTTGATTTAATCATCTTTAGTTGATGAATTGGCAATTAAAATGAGTCCTTTTGGAGAGATGCATTGAAGAGCTTAACATTTCTGGTGAGTCATTTCATTTCCTTAAAAGATAGTGTATGATTTTAACTGGGTGGGTTATGAAGTAGAGCCATTCCCCAAAAGTAAACATGCAGTGACCATATCCTTACGTCTTTAAATATTTTTAATTTTCTTTACATATATACTTAGTATTTTCTCATATTTATTTACTAGTGTAATACTCACTTGAAATTAAACTTTATTTTCAGATTTCAAAAGGTAGTGCTCTTAAAAGGGCTAAGTTATATTTCTGAAAGCAGGCATCTAGTATAAATGTAATAAAAAAATCTTTTAAAATAAAATTGACTTCCCTGCTTAAAAAACAAAAACAAACAACAACAAAAAAAAACATATAACATTAGCCAGGCTCAGTCAGGAAAAATGATAGAACTGTTAAACTGTTAATATCAAGAATGGGTGAGGTGATATCAGTATAGATTCCACAGAAGTTTAGAAAGTAATAGGGGGACATTATAAACAATTTTATGTCAATAATTTTAACAACTAAGATGAAATGAAAATTTCTTTAAAGTTGCAAAACGTCAACATTCATTCAAGAAGAAATGGGTAGCCTGAATAATATTATATATTAAAAAAAATTAAGTTTTAGTTAAAAACTCTCCCTAAGATCAGGAACATGACAAGGACTGCCACTTTACCACTTCTATTCAATACATTACTGGATGTTCTAATACTACAACAAAGGAAGAAATAGAAAGAGAAGATGACCACACTGGAAAGAAAGAAATAAAACTACTTTTATTTGGAAAAGACATTATCATCTACAGAGAAAATCATAAACAACGTACAAAAGAAGCTACTGGACTACAAGTGAATTTATTAAGGTGACAAATACAAGATAAATATATAAAAGTCAATTAAATTTGTATATAAAGTAAATAAACTATCAGAAATTGAAATTAATAATATAAAAATAAGAAATACTAAGGGATCAATTTGTCAACTGAAAATTATAAAACACTGCTGAGAGAAATAAATCTAAAAAAATAGAGAAATAGAAACATGTACCTGGATTGGAACAATCAATATTGTTAATATTTTAATGCTACCCAAACTGTTCTATAGGTTTAACACAATCTCAACCAAAATCCCAGCAGAAATTTTTTTTTTTAGAAATTGGCAAACTAATTCTAAAATTCACATAAAAATGCAAATGACCTAAAATAGCTAAAAGAGCTTTGAAAAAGTTGAACAGCTTTGCAGAGCTGAACCTTATTTATATTCAAGACTCAATATAAAGATACAGAAATCAAGACTGTGTGGTATCAGCATCAATGTCAACCCTATATTATAAATATTTAAACAGTAATGATCAGTGTGCTCATTACCCTGATCTGATCACTATACTTTATATGTATTGAAACATCACGATGTACCCAATTCCCATGAATATGTACAATTATTGTCACTTAAAAATAACAATAAAAGTGAAGTAATTCATCTCAAAAAAAAAAAAAGACAGCAATATAGGTCAGTGGAAGAAAAGACAAAGTTCAGAAACATATCCACATGTATATAATTAATTGATGTTTTACAAAGATGCCACAACAATTCAATGGGCAAAGAATACTATTTTAAACAAATGGGACTGATAACAAAGGAGTAAGATATTCACATGCATAAAAAAATGCACCTTGATTGTTACCTCACACTATATATAAAAATTAACTGGAATGCAATCATAAACCTAAGTGTAAGAACTAATATTATAAAACATCTAGAAGAAAACAGAAAAAAAATTCTAGTAATCTTGGGTTTGGCAAACATGTCTTAAATATCCAAACGCAAGAACTATAACAGGGAAAATCAATAAATTAGACTTTATTAAGATTAAATGCTTTTGTTCTTCAAAAGATTGTCATGGAAATGAAAAATAAACTGGAACCTAGGAGAAAGTATTTGCAAAACATACTGAAAAAAGGGCTTGTATTCAGACTATATAGTGCGATCTTGCAACTTAAAAATAAGAAAACACTCCAATAGAAAAAACAGACAGAAGACGTAAAGCAGACCCTTCACCAGAGTAGATACATGGGTGGCAAAGAACGTGAAAAGATCGATCAACAACATTTCCCTTAGGGAAATGTAAATTAAAATCAAAATGCAAAACCATTATACAGCCTTAGAATGGCTATAATTAAAAAGACTAAGCACACCAAGTGTTGGTAAGGATTTAGAGCTATGAGAACTCTTATTGGTGGAAATGTAGAATGATCCAATTGCTTTATAAAACAGTTTAGCGGTTTCTGAAAAAGTTAAACGCACACCTACCATATGAAAGCACTTGTACATAAATGTTCATGGCTGCTTTATTTATAATAAAGTTAAAAATTGGAACTGACATAAATGTCTATCAAAAAGTGGATGAACAAATTTGTTGTATACCTATACAATGGAATATTTAACAGCAATAAAAGTTTACAATGAACTATTAATGCACACAACATGGTTGAATCTCAAAATAATTATATTGAAATAATTCCCCAAAATGGTACATATTGTATTATTTAATTTATACAGTAGTCTAGAAGATATGAATAGTCTATACTGAGAGAAATCAGAACAGTGATTGCTTAGAGATGGGGGTGGGCAAGGCACGAGTAAGGAATTACAGGGGCATGAGAAAACTCTGGGGGGTGATGGATATGCTGAACATGTTATGAAGATAGTTTCATGGGTGCATAAATATGTCAAATTTTATTAAATTGCACACTGTGAGTGTGTGTAGTTTATTGTATTTCAATATTAGTGCTATAAATTTGTAGAAAAAGAAAAGAAAAAATAGGATGTTTTTCTTCCAGTGTTATGAAATTTTTACTGAAGTAACATCATAATCTTCAAAAATAAGTGAAAGATTAGAAACCTGGACCTGTAGTTACAGACAGTATTTTCCAACAGCATTCTTAAAAATCTGAACCACTTGGAAAAAGGAAAAGGAAAGCATATAATTTGAACACTTATTATTTCTAGGCTCTTTATATATGTTGTCATTTTGCTATCCCATATATTCTATTATATTATTCCCCTTAGTTTAGACAGGAGGTAACTGATGGCTAGAGAGGTCAAGTTACCATGAATGTGGTAATAGTATAGAGATTAAAAGCATAGAGTCTGGAACACAGGGTTTTGAGTCCCAACCCTACCACTTAGTAGCTGTGTGATCTTGGGCAAGTTGCTTAACCCGTCTATGTATTAGTTTCCTCATCTAAAAAGTAGATTATAATAGTACCCATTTCATAGGGTTATGGTGAGGATCAAATATGTTGACACATATAAAATATTTAGAACATCACTCATGTTTGGCAGCATATAGGAAGAGCTCAACAAAAGTTAGTTTTAGTTGTTATTTTTTTACTCATTTCTCCCCATCCCAATGACACACTGTAAATTCTTGGAGGGTGTGTCTTATATTTACCTATGTTAAACATGATAGATTCTCAAGAACTCCATAGAGGCATGCCAGAGTTATCCAGAATCCCCATGCTCAAATCCAGTCTCATTATATAATCTAGACTTTACTTTGGCATTCTCTCATCTACTTATGGTATCATCATCCTAACATACAGCCAAAATACTTCCTCTGAGTCATCTTTTAATGACATTTGAGCTACCACCTACCAAAGGCAAAACAGAACTTGTGTGACCCTCACTGGGTTAACATCTTGCTTTTTAAAAAAATTAACACATTCCAGAGGATATTAGCAAGTAACTTAGTCTCACACACTTAATATTAAAAATGTTACTTCTGGTTCCAAATAAGATGGGGTAAGCAGGCTTCACCCTGTTTCTTCCATATCTATAACTATAAATGCTAGAGTAAAAATGTAATAAAGCATCCACCAGAAGACTATGAAAGGAGATCACAGCATGACAAGAATATAAGGATCTCAGTACTCAAAAACTCAGTGGTGAATTCTTGTTTTGCTTTTTTGGTTTAGTTGTTTTGCCTCTGCTTCCTATATATCCCAGGATGGGATTTACAGCAGCCCAAAAACTCAGACTTTTAATAGATGTAGACATGAAAAGCCTCTACAGAAGAACAAGAATAAGAATTACAGAAGATGTCTCATCAGAAACTATGCAAACAAAAAGAGAGTGGAACAAAATATTTTAATAGATTTTTATATTCAGTGGAATTATCCTTCAATGGTGAACAAGAAATAAAGATATTCTCAAACAAACAAATCTGAGAAAATTCATTGCCAGTAAACCTATTCTGTGAAAAATGTTAAAATGTTTTTCAGGGAAAAAGAAAAATAATATATGTCAGAAATTCAGGCATGCATGAAGAAAGGAACAGTGTTAGAAAAGGAATAAATAAAGGTAAAAGAAAATCTTTTATTTTTTAATTGATTTAAAAGATGACTCATTGGTTAAAGTAATAACAGCACTATATTAGGTGATTATAGCATATAGATAAGTGAAATGAATAACAGCAATTTCACAGGGGGCAAGCGGGAGTGATTATGAATACTCTGTTACAAGGTGCTCACACTGTCCATTATGTGGTATAGTATTATTTGAAGTTCAACATAGAATAGTTGTAAATGTATGTTACAAACTTTAGGTCAAGCACTAGAAAAAAATTCTTAAAGAACTACAGTTGAGATGCTAAAAAAGGATAGATATGGAATCATATAAAGTACTCAATGAAAGCCAGGGAAGGCAGCAAAAGAGGGGGAAAAGAAACAAAGAACAAGTTCAATGAATAGAAAACAGTTACAAACATGGTACATATTAATCCATCTATATCAAAAATCACTTTAAATAAGACCAGGCCAACTACTCTAGGCAGAAATTATCAGAGTGAATTTAAAAAAAGACAATTATATGTTGTCTGTAATGAATCCATTTTAAATATAAAGATACGTTAAAAGAATCTGTATGGAGAAAGATACACCATGCTAACACTCGCCAAAAGAAAGTTGTAGTAGTTATATTAATTTCAGAAAAAGCACAATTCAAAAAAATAAAATCATCAAAGGTAAAGAAGGACATTACATAGTGGTATAGGGTTGACTTCTCCAAGAAAGCACAGTGATGTTTAACACATACGCACCTAACAACAGAGCATTAAAACACATGAGGCGCTAGGATTGCAAGGGCAAACAGATAAACAGAAATAGAAATAAACAAATCCAATTATAGTTGGAGATAATACTGTCTCTAACTGCACATGACATGATTGTCTACATAGATAACCAATAGAATTTACAGAAAACTACACAGAACTAAAATGCTCTTTTTCAGGATCACAGATTCAAGGTCATTATACAAAAATCAATTATATTTGTATACTAGAATTTAAAAGTTGGAAATCAAAATTATAAAAGCAATACCATTTAAATAGCATAAAAATATTGAGGCATAAATTTAACAAAATATGTACAGAATTCTATGCTGAAAACTACCAGGCATCAAAGGAGAAAATCAAAGTTGACCTAATTATAATAAATGGAGAGTCATACCATGTTCATGGATCAAAAGACTCAATATTATAAAGATCGTATTTCTTCCCCTGAATTGCTCTATTGTTTCATGATACCCTAATTAAAATTTCAGGAGTTTGACAAATGGCCTTTAATATTTCTATAGAAAGGCAAAGAGCTAGAAATTTCTAAAACAAAGAAAAAGGAGGAGTAAGAGAAGAAGAATGAAAACAAGGAGGAGGAAGAGAAGAAAGAGAAAAAGGAGAAGGGGAAGAAGCCAAGGTAGGAGGAGAGAATGAGGAAGACAAGTAGGAGACAAAAGAGTAGAAGAAGGAAGCAGAGAGGGGAAGAAGAGAAGAAGGAAGATGATGGAGAGCAGGAGGAGGATGAGGAGGACGAAGACGAAGATAATAACAGCTGCAAAGGCTATGAGCAGCTGGATATTACATGAGCAGATATCAAGATCACTACAGATACTGTAGCTATAAAGCTATAGTAATTAATACAGCGTGGCTTTGGTAGAAAGAGAGGTAAATGGACAGCTGAATTTTGGTTGCAAAAGGAATTTTTTCCGCAATAAATAGTATTGAATCAATTGGCTCTTCATGTGTACAATTATGAATCTTGAAATGAGCTCACACACACACAAAAAAATGAGCTTCAGATGAACTCTAGACCTAACTATAAAAGATAAAATAATGATTCTTGTGGTAGTCTGTAACATGTTTCTTTTTTTCTTTAAATGCTTTCTTGACCCAGTCTTGAGGCCCTGGCTAGAGGACAGTCTGTTTTCCTTTCTGAGCAGCTGACGAAAGGCACACCTCAACCACTTTCCTTATTGGGCTGTCACACACCAAGACCACTGTGTACCTACCCTCATCACTGTAAAGCCAAGTACCAGATACATAGGGGTATGCCCTATGCCCCAGAGGCCTGGAAATTATTCAAATTAGTCAATTCACAGGGAACTGGGGAAATCTAGCTAAGATCATCTTGCTTGCCATACATAAAGTGCTTCCCATAGCTCCAGCTTGCCATTACCCTGCTCTAGGTACAACCCCCTGTGGGGCCCTGCCTGGCAGCCTTCTTCATTTGGAACTGTAAGTGACAGAGTTCTGCCTTTCACCTACCTGAGGGCCAGTGTCTGTATATTGCCATCAAAAGATTCTTTAAATCTCATAAAACATAATTAATATTTCTTAAACAGAACATTAAAATCACTCATCATTAAGGAAGCAATGATAAATTGGACCCCATTAAAATTAAGAACTTCTGTTCATCAACATACACCATTAAGGGAATGAAATGCAAGATACAGTGTGGGAGGGAAAAATTGCAATTCATAATCTGACACAGAAGTTGAATCTAACATAACAAACAATTCAATTTAAAAAATGAACAAAGACTGAAAATCACTTCACAATAGAGGATATTCGAATGGCCAAGAAATGTAAGAAAAAATGTTCAACCTCATCAGTCACTAGGGAAAAAAGCAAATTAGAACCATGGTGAGCTACTATTTCACACGGACCATGGTGGCTAAAATAAACAAGGCTCCTAATACCCAGTGATGGTGAGCATGAGGAGCAAGCAAAAATTCTCATATGCTGCTGATGGTAATATGAATTGGTACAACTGCTTTAAAACACAGTCTGGCAATATCTCCTAAAAGTGAACAAATGCATATCCTATGCACAAGCAAGACCACTCCTAGGTATTTGTCCAGCAGGAATGCATAAATGTGTGCACTGAAAGGCAGGTACAAGAATGATCATTGCAACGTTACTATAGCCCCAAACTGGAAACAAATCAAATGTCTATCAATAATAGTAGAATGAATCAATAAACGGCAATATATTCAACCAATATATACCAAACAATAAGAATGAACAAAGTACTGCTACATGTGACAATACAGATGAATTTCATAAACATACTTTTGGCCAAAAGAATGCAGACACAAAAGAATACACACAGTATTTTATTAACATGTGAAGTTCAAAAACAGGCCAACTATTCTATTGTGTTAAATGGTAAGTAAAAAGTACCTTGGATGGGCAGGGGTAATGATGATGGGGAGCCTAAGTGGGCTTCAGGGTGCTAATAATTTGGTTAGTGTTACAGGTCTGTTCACTTTGTGAACATTCAGTGAACTGTACATGTATAATTTGTGCATATTTATAAATGTTTGTTAATACTTCAATAAAAAGTACCCCCCAAAAGCACATTTAATGATGTTTTAGACACGTGGCAAGGGAGAAGAGCTGAGGATTTATCTAAGGTATTACTTGCCCAAAACTGGATAACATTATGTTATAAAGCAAGCAAGAAAATATAATAAGAGAAAAGAATGGAAGGGAGAGGCAGAAAGGGGTGGTGATGACACAAAGATGACCAGTGATTTCTATTTAACTTAGAGGTGCCTGAAGGAAATCCAGGTGGAAATATCTAACAGCTGGAAACACAGATTTGGAGGTCAAGAAATACATGGAAGTCATGAGATATACATTTGTGCGTCAATGAGTTATGTAGAGGTGATTTCGGGCTCATGAGGATGGATGCATTACCCAGGAAGTATGTATGGAATGAGACATAAAGATTGCTCATGGCCAGCACCTTAGGAAATATTGGAGAAACCCAGTATACAGGAGGGCTCATTACTGAAAAAAATCTAAGAACCGAGACCCAGGGTCTTATGGGTTGACCTGACCCTTTAGAAAATTCAGTTGAATTAAGAAAGAAAAACACTCATCTGTATTCCTATAGCATGACGTAAGTTGGAGGAAAAAAAAAAGAAGAGGCTGTATCTATACCTGAGACCTTTGACCAATTAATAAGACAATTCGCTATAATTTGCCATTTTTTTTCAATGCTGATGGACACATCCAATGATCCTTGTGAGACCCTGCAAGACTAGAAGGAGGAAAATTTTCTAGTTGAGGGAGCATAAACTTTGGCTTATAAATAGTCTGCAGCTCCAAAGCAGCAAGAGATTTATCTCTCTCTAAAGAAGGCCTTAAAAAAGCCAGCCTTCATTTTTGTCAAAAATGTGCTGAGCTCATTCATCAGAGGAACGAGGCCAAGGAAAGGTCATTTCAGGGCCTTTGCCAAGGCTTGAGAAGGAGCCCCCAAGGCTGAACATATCAAGAATACAGTCTTAGAATCAAACACTGGGTCAGAGATGTATCTTGAAGAGTTTTAAGTGTACAGTTGAATAAACAAACATCCACAAGCTTTGACTTCCTAGTTTTAATATTATTTAATAGAATTGTAGAAGGAAGGAAGACATTAAAAAACCCTCGTGATCCATATTAATTTATGAAATAATCCATCTTCACATTTTGATGTATCCCAAAAGTAAAGACTGATACGAAACAAACAAGTGCTTCTCAATTCTAAAGTGCCTCAGAAATGTAAATAAGAACGTATCTCTTGTCATCTCTCCAAGTGCTTCATTTTCTATTTCATTCCTGTTATTCATACCACTGGGTCACTGTCCCAGTGACAGAACTTCCTCAACACATACGACTGTCTGCAACCTATTCTTTGAACTTACTGAGAAATTATTTTTCAATGTGTTCTTCCCGGAGTTGAACCTATGTAAAGTTCTCTTCAAAGAGGACATCTCTGTTGAGTTAAAGAAGCTCCAAAAAAAAAACTATAACACACACACAGGATATCTACAGACTATCTAAAGTCCACGTGAGTTATTTCCATTGAAGAAGAAATCTGTCAAACCATCAACTTGGCTGTTTTAGTTCATCTAGACTCAAAACTGACCAAAGAGAAACAAGGTAATGTTTGCAGAGACTAAGAACTAATAATTCACTTTAACCCACAAAATATATTCCTGGCTTTGTCACTAATGTCATACATCGATTATGTGAACATATATAATATACCTACCTGAACCTCAGTTTCAACATCTGTAAAATGTATGGGTTGGTACAGGAGTGCTTTAAAAATTTCTTCCAGCCCTAACATTATATGATTCTAGAAATGATTAAATCTTTCACTTCCTAATTTAGTATTTTTGTCTCATGTAAAGTATTATATTTTCAGCCTAGGTATATAATAAATCTTGGTGCAACATGAAAATATCACCATCTTAAGGTTTTATAATAGTGTAAGTGTATAATAGCAACATAGATCAGTGGATTCCAACCCCAGTTCTTCTAGTTAGACCTAATTCCTTTTGAGAAACATCAGTGAAACAGAGAAGTATCTATGGATTCCAGATTTCATTTAAAAGTTGAGAAATCAAGAAAGAAGCTACATCATTTCCTTCTAATCGTTTTCTCTTCACCTCCCTAAGATTCATTTTCCCTATCTATAAAATTGGGATAATCATAATCAACCTAAAAGATTAATGGGAAAATTAAATGAAACAATATAAGTGCTTAGCTTAGAACATTATTATTCATCAGAAATTCTCCAGGAATCATAATTGTTTTTGTCACGGAGCCTACTGAGTTGGCATTTTCTTAACGAATCTCCTAATAACCAGAAATAAAATAAGTTAAGGCTATAATCATCTACCTTTCAACAGGCCAGTTAATGGACAAGACAAGGGCCAAGGCATAGAAGGCTACTATAGGGTATGTTATGAATCTCAGGAAACAAAAATGAGAGACAAAAATGCCCAACTGCTGTAGACTCTCCTCATTCTTAAGTACACGAAATAAATCAAAGCAACTTTCCTGAAGAACATACACTATTCTTGAAAATTTCAGATTAGGTTCTAGTAGACTAGTTAAAAATTGCAGCCCTTCAGAGTTCAACCATTACTTAGCAATCAGTGCTTCCCATCAGAGCATTTTGGACAGGGCAATTATTCACTGTGCAGGGCTGCCCCGTGCACTGCCGGCCATTAAAGGATCCTCAGCCCCTTCCCACTATCTGTGGGATCAGAATTAGTTACATATTTTCTGAGACTCAGTGAAACATGAAAATGCAGGACCCCTTGTTCAAAAACTTAAAGAATTTCCAAATGGTAACAGCAGAGAATTAAACCAAGTATGGGTCTCTCTGAGCAGAGCATGGGGCCTGTGGGACTGCACAGGTTGCACACCCATGAAGCTGGCTCTTTGTGGGAGGAGCTCTCTCTGTTGCTGTGACCACTAACAAAGTCCCTCTCTCCTACCCCACACTGCCAAGTACCTCCTTTAAGAACTCGTCAGTGTAAGCATTACCATCATATAATGCTAAGCATTATCATAAGATAAGGTGGACAAGTAAGACAGTTTTCCAAAGTCATACTGATAGGAAAAAGCAAACGTAGGATTGTATTCATGTTTTCTGACTTCCATTTTAGTCCTTGTTTAAAAAATGAAAGCTTTACTGAGATATAATAAACATAACATAAAATTCAGCAGTATATGAAGGTTTCAATTCCTCTACGTCCTACACTTATCATTGTTCATCTTTTTTGGTTACAGCCATTCTGGTACATGTGCAGTGCGATCTCTGTTGTTTTTCTTTGCATTTCCATGATGGCTAATGATGTTGAGCTGTTGGTAGTGGGTTTAGCGGCCATTTGAATTTTTTTTTTTTTTGAGAAATGCATATTCAGATCTTTTTCCCATTGTTAAATGGGATAATTTCCTTCTTATTATTGAGTTATAAGTGTTCTTTATATATTTTGGATACTGTCTCAGATATATGATTTGGGAAAAAAATTCCCCCATTCTAGGGGTTGTCTTTTCACATTTTTGATGGTGTTCTTTAAAAGCACAGAAATTTTAAATTCTGATGAAGAGTCCAATTAATTTATTATTTTCTTTTGTCACTTGTGATTTGGGTAACACAATATTTAAGGAACTATTACTTAACCTAAGTTCACAAAGATTTATGTCTATGTATTCTACTAAGAGTTTTATACTTTTTGCCCTTATATTTAGGGCTTTGATCCATATTGAGTTAATTTGTATATGGCATGAGGTAGTATTCCAAATTCATTCTATTTCATGTGATTATCCAGTTATGCCAACACTATTTCACTTATTGCTTTCTATTTGCCATATGTATTTTTTTCTGTTTCCTCTTTACTGCTTTCTTTTGCATTAAGTGAATGTTTTCTAGTATAACATTAATAATTCCTTTAATGATTTTCCACTATATTTTGAGTTATTTTATTAGATTTAATTAGTGGCTAACTTATCAGAATTTCTTTCAGATTTACACTATCTTAATTACATTGAAATGAAAAAAAACATTGCATCTTCATAGCTCTGTTCCATCCATTATACATATTATATCTCTATATATTACAAACCAAACAACACATTGTAATATTTATGTAATTTTATGTCTATTAAATAAGCTAAGAGAATAGAGCATAATAAGTATATGTTTATAGAGTTTGTTATATTTACCTTCCTATTTACCATTTCTGATTCTCTTCATTTGTTCCTATAGACTTGAGTTACAATCTGATGTCATTTTGTTACTGCAATATAGTTTTCCTACCAATCATCTCCCTTGTGCTGCTATTGTCAAATATATTACAATTTTAAATAAGTCCAATAAGATATTAATAATTATTTTTATTTAGAGTTAATTATTTTTAAATTTTTTATTGTGATAAAATATTCATAACAATATTTTAGCCATTTTAGCCATTTTTAAGCATATAATTCAGTGGCATTAAGTATAATCACAATGTTGTAATACCATCACCAATATAAATTTTTCATTATCCCAAGCAGAAATTCTGTATCCATTAAACTATTAACTGATTACTCTTCCCTTTCCCCCAGCCTCTGGTAACCTCTATTCTACTTTCTGTCTCTATAAATTTGCCTTTTCTAAATACTTCAAATAAATGGAATCATATAATATTTGGCCTTTTGTGTCTGGCTTATTTCACTTAGAACAGTCTTTTCTAGGTTTATTCATATTGTATTATATACCAGTACATCATTCCTTTTTATGGCTGAATAATATTACATGCATGTATATCCTACATGTTGTTATCCATATATCCACTTATGGACATTTGGGTTGGTTCCATCTTTTGACTATTGTGAATAAGGCTGCTATGAACATTGGTGCACAAGTATCTGTGTGAATCCTTGTTTTCAATATTTTGGGTATATACCCAGAAGTGAAATTGCAGGATCATATGATAATTCTATGCTTATATACAACTGCTTTTTAAATTACTTAAAAGAATAAAGGAGAAGAAATACGCATTTACATTATCTTTTATTATTATATAATTAACTTTTACTGGTACTCTTTGTTTGTTCATGTGGTTTTAAAATAATATCTGTGGTCCTTTGATTTCAGCCTGAAGAACTTCCCTTAGTATTTCTTCTAAAGAAAGTCTGCTCGCAATAAAACTTCTCAGTTTTTGTTTACCTAGGAATATATTTAGTTTACCTTCTTATATAAAAGATAGTTTTACTGGATATAATATTCTTGCTTGACAGTTAACTTTCTTTCAGCATTTTGACTATGTCGTCATATTGGCTCTGGCCTCCATTGCTTCTGATGAGAAGTCAGTTGTTAATCCATGCTCATGGCTAGAGAGGGAATGGGAATTTATTGCTTTAATGAGTCCAGAGTTTTTTCTTGGGAGTATGACAATGTTTTTGAAGTATATAGTGGTCGTGATTGCACAATATTGTGCATGTTATTAATGACACTGAATTGTACATGGGCAGGGATAGTTTTTGAGGCTGGTCCTTGAGGTTTTTTGTAATGCCAGGAGAGTTCTTGGCTATCTCTTTTTGTGGTTCTCTCTGGTAAACTTCATGGCTCTGGTATTAGCTTTTTGCTCTCACAGGGTTATTAGCCGCCTCTTAATTATTTATCACCAAAATTTCCATTGTTTAAGAGAGTGCCCTTAGCCTTGAACTTCCCCATAGCCTGTTTCAAAGACTATTTCTTTAAGGATAGCTTCAGAGCTCTCTGTACTTATGGACTGCCTGTCTTCCAGGGAAAAACCTCTGAACCACTGCTCCAGACACTGTACTGGAGGCAGTAGCCTCTGTTTTTCTCAGCTTGCCTCTTCCAGTTTGGAACCTTTGTCCTAGAATCAAAATGCAGCAAGAATGATTAGGGCTCGAGTAGTCTCAGCTTGCTTCACCTGTGGTAGAGCCAGCACCTGATGAGTGGTGGTTGGGCAGTATAAAGGCACCTCTTATTTCTTGGCTGGACTCCCCAGGAATTTAACCTCTGCAACCCAGAGTTGGAGGGAATAAGAAATGCCTGCAGACTGTTCTTCTGGATCAGAAACTGTATCCTTGATTGGGAGCTTAAGGAAAAGGGAGCTTCACCTTCTTGGCCACATCTGTCTAGAATGGAGCTTCCTTCAAACTACCCTGAGGAGGGAAGGAACGAAATAGGTCATGGGTCAAGTGCCATAGAATCTCATTGTTCCTTTTGAGTCCTAGTGGATTTTCTTAAAGAAATGTTTCTTTATTTGCTGTATAGGAGACTTGAAATGGTTAGATTTTTTTTTTCCAAAATCTTCATTAGTTATGCTTATTTCAAAGGGGAGCAAAGTCACAGAGCTCCTCACACTGCCATTCTAGAATGGGATCTCTCTTTCTCTCTCCCTCTTTCCCCATCCCTCTTCTCAATGTTTTGATGCCTTGGGATTTCTGTTGATGAACACAGGGAATTCGTTACAGGTGCTATCATCCTGTCTTTAGGATACATTTCAGAGTCAGAAGACCCTTGTGTTTTTCATGTGTTCTATGAGAAGTTTAATTTTAAAATCCCTGCAGTTTTTCCAAACACATGCCTTACTTAACGGATAGCTATTGTCAGAGGTGTATACCTGAAAATGATTAAAAAGTAGTAAAAGCAACTAAACTGCCTAATTACAAACTCCCCGCTGAATCATTTCTCACGTGAAAAAAAATGTTTTCTTTGGGGTAACTTTATCTTTCCTGGTCTATACAAGGTTCATAGCTTTCCCTAAGACTATTTAAAGAGAACGCAGTCTGCTCTGTTTAAAAGCATACAATAGCTTAAATAAAACAGAAATATCCTCTAACTCTCCCCCCGAAAGGGGTCAGCAATTATTAATGAAAAGCAAGCCTCAAAACTTGCCAGCCAGTGATTAAACGACATTTCCTCCAGAGCAGTCTTGCTCTCTCAAATAAAAGAGATGAAGAAGAAAATTAAATTCCTGAAGAAATAAATTTTGACTGAAGTGAGAAATCACACTAAGAAGCTAATTTAAGGGAGATGAAATTAATTTTGGTGACATTTATTCTATTTAGCAAAAATGGTGACAAAACATATAGTGGCTCTGTTAGCCAGAGATAAGAGGCGAGTAATTTAAGGCTGGGCATAGCTACAGTCTACAGCGATTTAATCCCGCTGCTACACTTCCCTTGTGACCTATCATTAAAGGTTTAAAGTAAAACTGACAATTATTATTAGCTGGTAATTGGATTTTGGAGATTCAGTAGAAAGTTAGGATAATTTAAATGACTGTTGACATTGGAAAGATTATGTAAACGCTCTGAATCAGCTGAATTTATCAATTTATTTAGTCTTATAAAACCAAGTATATACCCAGCACCAGAAACCAGCACGAGGGGTAGTAGTGACTTTCTCAGAATTGTCCCCAGGGAGCCAGCAAAGCCTTGCACTCAGAGTTTCCAAAGGCAGCACCCAAACCGGCCTGCCAAAAGGCTGTCACAAGGGTGGGCTTCGAAGACCCAGCTCACAACCCTCCAGACCTTTCTTTATCCTCTACAGAGGACTGAGCAAGGCATACCTCAGAAAATCAAAGCATCCCTGGAGAAAAATAAAATTGTCACGGGCCAATATTTTATGGTATGGATTTTTAATTACAAAGGCTGAAATTCAGAAACCAAAGATGGAATCAAAAACACAACCGTCATTGTAGATTTATAGCAATGTCCTCTGGCCAGAGTAATTCCTACAAGGCTACACTCTATAAATACTGATACAAACCCTGCCTGCTCCTTTGTCCAACCATAAGCACCAAGTAAAATTGGATTATTTAGAGAAATGCTTTACAAAATTAGTTCTGCTAAGAATGCAATTGTATTAAAATCAGTATCAGCTTAGTGTCTCTACCAGCTGAGGCAGATGCTGCTGTTAATAATCCCCTCACCTTTAAATGCTTTCTTAAAGGGAAGGTTTAGATTCATTCTGAAATAATTAGATTCCCATTCCTATTACTCACATTCAGTGGGAACTATTTAAACCCTCCTGTCACCTCAATGGTCTAGGGCGTTAAGGTCTCGCCATGTTGTATTACAGAACAGAAGAAACCATACATAATCATGTTTTCTGTAGCTTAAAAAAGTAAGTTTTTAGCCTTAAAAATCCTCATAGGTTTTGATTTGGCAATTCCACTTCTAAAATCAGTCCTAAGGGATTACATAAGGATGTGTGCTTGATTTAGCAGATTGCAGTCCTGTTTATAAGAGTAACAAAATTTTAAACCACTGAATGGCTAAGAACAGGAGGTTGGTTAAGTACATGATGGTACACACTTATTTATGATGGGATATCCTATGCAGCCATAAGAATCCATGCTACAGAAGAGAACAGACACTGGAGACATTTTCATGATATGCTCCTAAGTAGCAAGAGCAAGGCTACACAGCAGGATATGACTTTTTAAAACAGGCTGAAGAAATGTGTGCTGGTTATTAAGTTATTGTCCCTAGCTCCAATCCATCTTTCAATAACATGCCCTGTGATGTTGGGGCTGTGAGTTGCAGATTACATATCTTCTTTGCCAACAGACAAAGGTCTTGCCTGTAAGGGGCACTAAAGTGAGACCTGAAGGCTGAAGCAGGGAGAAAGGATATGCTCTTCTCAGTTTTTCCCATGTTCCCAGCATCAGTTTCATTGTATATTCCTCACAGATGCCAGAACCAGTCCCTAGTACCCTGGCCCTCTACCATCTGGGCTCCAGTCCTATAAATGCCTTCTCCAGGCTCCCAAGTTTCTATAACTCCAAACTTTTATTTCTCTAGCCCTAAGGGTGGGGTAGCTACTTATTACAATTACTATCTTTGTTATTTCAATGTTTTCTTATTGCCTTTTCAATCCTCCCATACCTGTTTGTTATGGGCTGAACTGTGTCCCTCCAAAATTTGAAGGTTGAAGTTTTAACCCCCGGTGTATCAGAAAGTGAGTATTAATTAGAAAGAGTGTCTCTAAAGAGAGAATTAAGTTAAAATGAGGTCATTGGGGTGGACTCTAATCCATATGAATAATGTCCTTATTAAAATAAAAGGTGATTAGGACACAGATACACACAGAGAGAAAATATGAAGACGTAGGGAGAAGATGGCTGCCTACAAGCCAAGGAGAGACTCATCCAATGCATCCTTCCCTTGTGGTTCTCAGAAGAAACCAACCCCACCGACACCTTGATCTTGGACTGCTAGCCTCCAGAACTGTGAGAAAATAAATGTCTGTTTTTAAGCTACCCAATCTGTGGAATTTGTTATGGAAGCCCTAGAAAACTAATAACCTGCTTAACCAATTCCTGTATTAAATTATCTCTGTCAAAAGAACTCATATGCTAGTGCCCAGAAGTGGTCCGAGGAAACACATCTTCAAAGATAGGTTTCCAGGGTTGTTTTGGACATGTCCTTGGCTTACCTCCATCATAGCCAGTTGTATAAAGATTAATCAAATTTATTGTTGTGGTTCACTGTGCCTACTGCACCAAGTGTCCTGGGGGAAGGCATAGTACTATCCTTAGTTGTTAAGGCAATAACAAGGGCTTACAAGGGCAGCAGAGCAGGAGGCTGCTCCTGGAGGCACGGAGTACTTACAGAAAGGAAAAGACACACACAGGTCTTAAAATTTCAGCTTATGTCACAAGAGAACCAGAAAGTCTTTATTGTAGCCCCTTAATGAATCTTTTATTTCTTGGAGTGCATATGCTCAAAGCTACAAATATTCCTAGTGACCCCTTAGTATCATAGGAGTTGTACCAGAGAAGGTGTCACTTGAGTACTTGAGATCACAGAAGAACAATGGACAGAGAAACATTGTCCATTACCCAGGAAGTGGAAATTACGCTGGATTCAATTCCCAACTGCATACAAAAATCAAAAAAAGGAGGTCAGAGGGAATCATGAAAAGATATTCATTTGAAAATGTTTGTGTTCTAGGACTCTTAGCTCAAGCTGACCAAGATGCCACAGGATTGATTTCTTTTCCTATGCATCTTTCTGGGAAATGATAATATTGGATAATAAATGTTGTGCACAAGATAAATTTATCAATAAATGGTGTGATTGTGGGAACATTCCAGCACTGACTGTCAGGCTATCAAGCGTTCTTGTCTATCATATAAACACGCACATGTATATAGACAAATATTCACACCCATTACCTACAATGATAATGAAGATACTAGGGGAACTTTTATAATGGAAACCCATGAATCATTTGCAAGCTTTATTTCAGATTTCTAACCCAATAAACATTTCAGATGGGGTTGCTCATAAATTATTGAGGTATTTGAGTTTGCTTCATTTTTCTGAATCTTTCCTTATTTTTGTTTAAAGAAGTAAGCAATGGGGTGGGCCAACAGATGAGCTTGAAGAGCAAGAATTAGCAGCTGGAGCAATAACCCATTTGTAAGGACAAATGAATGGTCCTTGATTAAATCATCCAGTGGGTGCATCTGTACTAGAGTTCAACCAATTCCCCTTGCTATGCTCTCATCTAAGAAGCTGCCTCCATCTTGGTGTGTTTTTCATAAGTCCTTTGCTATAGGCATGGTGCCTGGGTACCAAGCCATTCTAATCTCTCACCAGTTATCTACTCATACCTTACACATACAGTTCCCAACACACCATTTTCTCTGGCCTCTGCAGCATCGTAATGCTCTTCTCTCTTCCTGGAATACCCTTTCCAACCATCATAACCTAGAGCCATATTCCTATTCCTCCTTAAAGTCTCAGAATAGGAATTTATGTAACCAAAATGTTCATACTCCCATAATATTCTGAAATTAATATATATATATATATATTTATGTATAAAAGAGTCAGAAGAGACATAATTTCTTCAGGAAACTATTATTACCTTCTCTCCCTTTTCTCCCCAAATCCACAGTGTTTCCCCAAGTGTAACTTATGCATATCTCCTTCATAGCCCTTCTGCACAAATGAACTCGCTGTCTGCTTGTGTGCCTGTTCCTTCCATCACACTGTGGACTCCTCAAGAGCAGGAAGCGGTCATATCCATCTTGTATCCACGCCTCACTTTCCACTTAGGAGAGTGCAGACACCCTGTTCTTAATAAATGTTTATTAAGGACGACTGTACAACAGAACACCCAAGGTGCCTTTTCTAAGAGTCCTAATTGACTGAGAGAGAAAAAAGGGATGTATACACAGCTTCTTTGGGGAGGCAGAAGATGGCCTAACATTCTTATATGTGCTCTCTTCCCCATAAGAGAAAGCAACCCTGCTACCTACCATTCACCAAAATGTAAAGACCATCTATGCCAGCTCCAGAAGTTACCAAAACTCAAATACTCAGGATAACAGTGCCCACATACTAAAGATTCACTTCTTCATTCCGTACACTTATTGTGCACCAGCTGGTCCTTTCCTGGACTAGTTCTGAAGATCTAGCTGTGAACGAGTTAGACAAGAGTCTAGCCCTTGCAGAGCTCACGTTCTATTTGGGGAGGTTGATAATAAATAAACAGACAAGCACATAGACAAGATAAGTTCAGTTAGTGACACAGCCTATGAAGAAAACAGAGCAGTGATACAGCAGAGAGAGAGTGGGTGAATCTGCAGCTGTCCTTGCTCCTCAGGATATAGTTCTGCCCCTTTGAAACCCTCCTCTCTCCCCACCTCTAACATCCGGCAGTCCTCTTCACTGGGTGTGTTAGGCTCATTTATTCATTTGTTGAAATACTCTGAAGCTTGTAGTGAAAACCGTGTTGCTTTGCCCTGGAAGAAATAAATCACAATGCTAGACTGTCATCACACTGACTTCTGCTAACCCATCCACCTGCTGGTATGGGGGAGTCTATCTTCTTTGCTTTGGGCAGCAAGGGCCCCACAAGATCCTGGTGGTAACCAAAGCACCCATAAACTTCAGCAGCAGGAAGAGGCCTTTTTAGAATGATAGGCTTGCCTTTTGATTTACTGTCACTTCCCTTTCCTGCATTTCCAACAAAATCCATAAGTCCCACTTGCAACTCATTTCACTGTTGTTGGCTGTTTTCCCCTGAGGCAGCATCTGGCATTCAATTCCAGTATTTAAGTTGTGGTTTTAAGGTTTTCTGACTCCTGCAGCTCTAGAGCTTTTCCATGGGCCTGCCTTGGACACAGAGAGTGTTGATCAAAGAGGGGCAATTTGGAGAGAGAAGGCCCGCTGCCCATCCCAAGCCTTCCTGAGGCTGCAGTCTAGCAAACTGCAGCCAGGCTGACCAAGGGGCCCAGTGGACTAGTCACAAATCAATCTTAAGAGATGCTTTAAGGGGTCTTGAACTAATAACTTGCCAGCTTTATGCATTGCAGCTCTGTGTGCTGCCTCGGTTGGGTGGAAGGAATGAGGCACTTGTAAGGTTATTGAGCACAGCATTTGCACAGGGGAACAGCGGGAAGTGATTTAGCAGCCACACAGGTGTTTTCTTTAATTATGCACTATAAGGAACTCTCACTGAGTGCAACAACCCCCACAGTTCCCTGTGTGCTTTCCCTGTTGTCCAAGGCAGGATGCTCTGAGTAATTGGAGAGGCCTGTTGTCTGGCTGAAGTGCTTCCTAATGGCCAAAAGACAGGGCCACTCTTCATGTGCACCCCTGGAACCTGGCTTGCCCTGAAGGCAAGGCCAGACAGGGGAGGGTCTCCATTAGCAGAGATGGTGCAGGATGTCAGGAGAACTGTGGGTCTGTGGGAGAATCTCAGCTTCTCATAATTGGCACTGGTGCAGGTGGGACATCCCACTGTACCTGCCAAACCCCAAAGCAGCTTGAGGTGAAATGCCGAAGAGGAGGTGGGTAAGGAGAAGGTGGATGGACCTCCTGGCGACCATTAGACTTCTAGACCTTTTCTACTGGGATCTTTTACTACCAATTCCCATCAACTTAGGGAAAAGGACTCACTCTATTTTTTTTATTCATATGTAGAACCTGAGGTGCAGATGGAATGAAAATAATACCAAGTCAGGTCTCCTAATTCCCAATCTAGTTCTAAGAGACACTTCTATCTTTCTCTTACAACTCTAAAGTGTATATAAATCACCTGGAGCTCTTGAAAAAATGCAGATTCTGATTCAGGAGGTCTAGGGTGTTGTTGAGAGTTTATGCTCTTGATAAGAAACCAGGTGACTCTGTGTGCACCGCCTACTGAGCAGTGAGGAAAGTTCTTAACAGACAGCACTTCTCAGAAGACAGAGTCTCCCATAATAGTCTGCTGAGGATTCCCAGCTCTCCCTGTTCCGCATCCTCCTGTCCTATCCTTCCCGCTCTGTCAGGAAATTTATTTCACAGCTACACAATCTCGTTGCATTCACAAAACATATTTGTGGTTCTAGAGTCAAAGCACTCTACCTGTGGGGAAGAACATTTGCTGAAAACCCTAAGTATGACATTAGATATCTTTATGTCAAGTGAATCTTTCTGGAAGCAATGTACGGAAGGCACCAACAGGTTGCTATCGAAATTCTGGTGCTCACAGCCTGCTTCTTGACGAATAAGCTACGTGAATATAGGACTGACATTTCAGAAGGGTTCCCCTGCAGTGAGGTTCAGCAAAGGCTTGTCTCCATCTTAATTATGGAGTCACCAGAGATTTTCCACAGGGCAGGGCTTCGATTTTTGATGGACAGACCTAGACGCTTCTAAACCATGCATCGAGGCGATGGGAGGGAGAGAAAACACATTATTTATCTTCCCTTGCTGCTCTGCACAATCCAGGAGCTCCTCAACTATCTTTCCAGGAAAAGGCATATTTGCTATAATACAACGTGGCTATAAACAAAAGGCCTGCTGTGCCTTTTGTGTTTTGTATTGTCCTTAGAATCACTTTAAGCACAACCTCAGTTAGGTCCCAGAAGTCTGTGAAGGAGACATTTTTGTCCCTATTTTATTAATGAATAAGTGAAGCCTTGAAAATATTAAGTCATGTCTCCAAGATCATATAAGTAGAAACATCAGAGCCAAGATATGAATACAGGTTTTACGACTGAATATAATACTCTCTGCAGTTGCTTTCTTTAAAAGTAAACATGAAAAATGTGCCCTCCTCTATGGGAAGGAAAAGGAGGAGACACGAGGTGGCTCTGCAATGCATTTACAAACAGAGGGAAAGAACTTTGCTCAGGATTTTTGGAGAATGGGGAAACTGAGAGTGCTTGCACTGTCTACAACTCTTCCCATCCACCCTTGGGAGTTTCCTTGGTTAACACCATTCAAATCATACTTCTGTGTCTTCCCCAGCCCTGGGATGGGCGGGGCGCCCTGGGAGAATCAAGAACAGCTAAAGATACAGAGTTCCTGGCATTAAGAATTTGACTGTCTAGTTGGACAAAAAGAGCCAAATAATTGAAAATAATCAGAGGAATTCATGGTGGACGATAATCTATCTCTACCATATATGTTAATTATCAAGGAAGGTGTGGAACACAGATCTCAATTTTGGCTGCGTACTACAGTCATCAGAAGAATTTACAAAAATCCTGAAACCATACAGAGATTCTGACTTCGTGTATAAAAGAAGTCCTCTTCAAGCGTGATTTTGCACCAGTAGCATTAGCAGTAAGTTTTAGAAATAACAAGTGTTTTAGCTCTGGACCTACTCACCCTTTGGGCTTTCACAGATCCTCTGGGTGATTCTGGTACACGCTCACGTTCTCAAAGCACTGATAGATGGTATAACTTGAACACCAGGGCTTTTTAAGGCTCTCCTGGCAATTCTACTGTACAGCAAAATTTGACAACAAGTCACATAGAAGACAACAAAGACCTCTCTAAGAGAGACCAATTGCCAAACAGACCAATCACTAAATAAGGGACAAATGAGGGAGGGCTTTGAATGTCAGACTGTGGTTATACTTTGCCAATCGGATACTGTGTGTTCTCTCTCCCCCAAAAGGGCATAAGCTCTCCGGAGGCAAAAGCCACACCTTCGCATTCCTGTGTCCCATTATGGGCTCATTACACTGTGAGCACTCAGTGCACATCTATCCTCACAATTTCTGGTTGTTCAGAGTGTAGACAATTTTGGAGACTGTGCCTGTGAGGAAAAAAAAAAAGTGCCGGAAACTGAAAGGATAGCCACAAAGAGGGAAATTTGGCTGAAAACAAGAAGCACCTGAAGTAGAAACACGCATCTCTGACACTCACGCTGAAGTGCTGGACCTTGATGGGAAGCATTAACAGCAACCATTTCCTCTCGCGATCCCCACCCTCACTCAACCACACACTTTGCAGTGGCACCAAAGCACGTAGAGCATTTATTAAACAGCATGAAATCCATTTAACGCTTCTCTGGATGCACTAATTAGGTTTTGTATTTTGGGGCAGAGCAATACAGAATGGAGGGCAAAATCCTGGGCTTATTAGCATTCTGTGCATCTATTTGGGATTCCTCCATGAGGTCTTGAACACCTCCCCCCATTTTCAGTCCCAAGTGATGGAGAAAGTTCCTTTTAGGGAGGAAAGCTTTCAAAACCTATAGTCAAAAATAATAAACACTGGTAACAAGCTATCAATCTGTGGGACTTCACCCTGGGCCACAAAGTTCCCCATTTCCATTCATAAACATCTCGAGGAACATTACAGTTCCTTTGGAAAATCCAAAGTGCTTGGCAAGGGGGTTTTGATTTCCAGCCAGCCCTTATTTGGTGCTGTGTGCGGAGGATCTGTTAAGCTTCATGCAATTAGCAGGCAGAGATGAGCTCTGAGCAGGGGATATTTTTTAGTTCGTTGAATCATACCAAATCTGAATCTATTTACCAAAAGGAATAAGAAATGTGCATCTGGCTAGGCTCTTAGTGGGGGCCTCAGAAAACCTTCACATTTTACTGATTTCTTGCTGCTATTTTGTCTTGATGCTCAGAATTACAAGAGAAGGGTTGCAAAGTCTGATTGTGTTTGCAAGCTGGAGAAAACAATAGCCTTATTGGTATCTGTGCATTAAAAGCCAAATGGTATTAATATAATTTGAAAGCTTCATAGGGTGCCTACTAAGGACCCCCTTTAAAAATCAAATCAAAACAAATAACACTATAGCCAAAAGTGTTACACAGTCAAGATTTCTGTGGCCCCTGTGCAGCTGGGTTTCTGACATGAATGATATAACTGTGCAGTGGTCTCGGGGGTCTTCCCCACTGTGTCTGATGTGAAGTAGAGTTGAGGTCATTCCTGAAAGATATGTACTCAGCTGATCGGGCCCTGATAATACTCCTGTCCAAGAGGCACAGTTCAAAGCTTCCCCATATTCCATCCATCCCCAGGTACGACTGCCAGGAAATAAAAATGTCATGTCAGTTTTGCTCTGCATCCATAGCGGTATGATGGCCAAATCAATGGACAACACAATTTGACAAAAGTATCAATAAACTTGTCTGTGTGTAAGCTATCAATAAACCATTTTATATTCATCTAAATGTTTACACGTAACTAAAAAATAACAGCATTCTTCCAAGATTGATTAGTATTGGAAATGAAAACAGTATTAAATATCTAATGCAGGCTAGCGCAGGTTCAGAAATTTATTGCAATGTCAAGATTTAAAATAAAATCCAACAACCCACCCTTGTCTGGAACAGGGGGTGGCTCCCGTCCATGGGTGTTCAGACTGCAAATGTACACATAACAGTGAGGCCAATTTTTTTTTTTAATTAAACAGCCGTTTTTTTGGAAAGCACTAGGGGTGTGAAAGAAAACAAGCTTCAATCCAAGTGAAATGGCCTAGAAAATGATGCATTTCTAACTGGCTTATTAGAGAAGTTCCAGGCTGAGGAAGAACCTCCCATTTCTCCCACTGTAGCATGTTGTCCATACAGCACATACTGTATGCACAGCCTATTTCTGGCATATTAGGTTTAAAGTATTTATCTTCATCATTGCAGCTAATACTTATTAAATAATTATACTTGATTCTTGTTATTTACAGTAGTTATGTTTTATCAAGTCACTGCAAACACTGAATTAGCAAATACTGACCCATTGCTCCTAAGAGAAATACAGGTTTAGGTTCCTGAAAGCCTCTGGTTACAACATTTCTGTCAACTGATCGAGACATAACCTTATTTTTTGTATGTTTCTGTTTCAGAAAACTTATTTATTTTGTTGATTAACATTGAAATCACAGCCAATAGCACTGCAACTCGTGACTGAACAAAGCATATCTAACACATGGATTTACTCTGTAAGGTACAGCACAGCCTTCTTGTGCTGAGGAGTACTAGAAGACACTTCAGCACTATACTTGGAGGCCATTTTTAAACAGCAAAATTCCTAAGAAAAATCACAGAACTAAACAGGCTACAAAAAGGACATTTGTTTACAGTATGACAGCTGCAACAAGAAGGCAGAGCATCGCCTTGTTCAACCTCAGCCAGGCACATGTGCACTGGGTGGCTCAAAGTTTTTCACTGCTCTGTGCATGTCTGTGGATGACCAACCAGGAGCACGTGTCATAGTATTAATTTGAGGGTTACAAATTTGAGCGAGCAGGTAAATGTGCAGGTATGGAATTCAGAAATCATGAGGATCAACTGTCCATGACTTGAACTGAGGCTGACACAGAAAAAAGAAAATAGAAAAGCATTCAACTCTGAACAGTTAAAACTAACACCTAGAATGCTCTCTCCCAATGACATCAAGTATTATACTTCCTTGATCTGCAATAAAGAGAAGCCTTAAGGAATGGTCAGGACAGGGTCATGACAATTATTGGAGACAATGAAACGTGACTCTGGCCATCCTGAGACACCCAAGGAACTGCAGAAAACATTCCAAGTTGTAAGACCACAATTAAAAAACAACACTCAACTTTATATCTTCAACTAAACCTTTGTATCTCTCAGTCAATTAAAGGCAAAGATTAAAATAGCAAGAATTTCACCCAAGTTCTGTTTTGAAGGATTAATATTTTAGGCCCCTAAAAAGTAAAAAAAAAAAGAAGAGAAGGAGGAGGTAACATGGAAAGAATGAAAGTCTTCCTTCAAAAGCTAGAAAAAAATCTCTTAACAATGGAAAGGTGGAAGAGACAGGCTGAGCACATCAGATTTCTGATTTTTTATCTCAAGTTTCAAGATCTCAAATTCTCATCTCAGACTTTCATCTGAAATGCTGCTTTTTGTTGATGTGAGTGCAACTTTCTCAAAGTCCTATTCCTTGGTCTTCCCTGTGCACAAAGAAAATGAACACTTCCTATAAGGTGCTACCTTATGACAATGGAAAGATCCCCTCACCTCAAAGCAAGATTCTTCTTCTAAAGGACATCAGACATTTTAATTAGAGTTTGTCCTCAACAAATACATTTTTTTTCAGGGAACATCTGGGTAATCTGCTCTGGTGCTACATCACATGGGCCTCTCTGGTTGCTTTCACAGTGGCTGGGGAAGCTCGAACTCAGGCCCTGACTTCCTGCTACTTTCCATTTCCTTTGAGAACGAGAACCTGGCAGACACTTAACATCTTCTTTGGCCTCCATGATAAAATTTCAGAATGAGATATTGTGTTGGCACATGCTTGGTTACAGAATATTTGGTGACTTAAATTAAAATAGTGGGAAAATGACTTCAATGTACCACACTCTAGAAGCCAAATCCATGCCCAAAAACATAATGTTGGGACTGAATCTGGCTATTGTCCCTCATTTCATATGGCACCAGGAACAAAGTGGAGACTGGGTGACTATTTCTGGGTAGGGGTGGTCTTTGAGGGATACCCATACCCTCTTTCTTGACCCTTTCAACCCACCTCTAAGGAGGAGGAAGAGAAATGCTAGCAGGCTGGCCAGGTTAGAATGCCTTTCCTTCTCTCTGGCACATGTGCTCAAGAACCACTGGGCCTATGGACGTTGATGTGGCTCCTCTAGATTCCTTTCTACCTTGCTCCTCCTCACAGCCAGGCTTACAGTGTACATCCCTCAGGACATTTCCTTCCACTGTTCAGGGGCTTTCTCCTCTCTCACGTAACCAGGTAGGATGTCCCAGAAGGTAACGCCTGTCCCTGATATACACGCACCCCCACGCCAGTCTTCTGTGAAATTCCCCCTAATCCATCAGTGTTTTTATGGGAGTGAATTCTTAAAGCCCCTGGCTAATATAAAAGTTTTATCCTATCCTATATCAGCATCTATGCATACACTTCCCTTGGGACCTTTCAAGAAGAGGTGACTAGCAGAGTGTAGGATTCACCTTTTACAGTCTTGGGGATAAACAGCATTTTAAGACCTTCTGAATTTCATACCAATCCAATATCATCAGCATATCTTACGTTTTCCATTTCTAACCAAGGGATTTGGGCATTGGGTGAGAAGTAGAACTAACATCTTGTCATGCCTTCCTTTACCCCCTTCCTATAATGTTCACTAATTCTGGGTAGTCATAGATATTGATTCAAAGGGCAGCAAACACTTTTAAAATCTAGGAGACATTCCCTTCTACAAACAGAATCACTCTTACTTTCTCCTACAAACTTCACTTAAAATTGATTTTGATGGGAGGTGGGACAACACGACCTTTTACTGGCCTTTCCAACTCTGGCATTCTAGGGTAAGGAAGTCGTGCTCCAAGCTAAAACTTTATACCCATTGCAATTGCTCTCTCATGCCACAGAGAAAAAGAGGGCAGAAATATAATTTGGCCCCAGTCATACCAGATCCCTGCCATGGATTCTTCATCAAAGGAAAACATATGTGAAAACTCTCCCCAAATTGTCCTCCTCTCAACATCCCTAACCCTCTTCCTGTTGCTGTGAAACATCAGAGTTTATTCTTCTCAGCCAGTGAGACCTCTGCAAAGCCAGGAGATTACAAACAGTCCTGGAAGTTTCCAGAAAAGTCTACTCAACCACTGGGTACAACAGGGGAATCCACACATCTGGCCCAGGGAAAGGAAATGGAAAAGACAAATGATAAGGAAGCCAAAGTCACGGGAGATGAGAACAGCTTGCTCTAGGTGAGTGAATGCAGACCAAAATCACTCTAAATTCTCACTGGGACCTTTTTTTTTTTATGTTTAAAGGAACATGTGAATTTTTAAAAATGATTATTCACTATTTCTAGGTTTTCTGTTTGCTTGTGTTAGGAAGGCCACATTGGACATAGATTAGTGTAGCCTCAGAGTGACCAAAATCTGCCTTTTTGGGGAGTCTGCATTATACAACAGGAAAATGTGCAATGAGGAGACTGCAACTTTAACAATGGAAATAATATGATGTGTGGCTGAATTCTGTCATTCAGCACATCAATAGAGATAAGAATCCTAAATGCAACCATTCAAAGATCATTCCTTTGTACATCTTTCTCCTCCATCTGCGTGATCCATCCTAAGAACACTTGCTGTACACCAAATCAAAGAATTCACAATGGATGTTATTCTAGATTTAGCTTCATACTAAATGTCATTGATAACCCTCGAATGTGGTTTCAAAACAACTTATCCATGAAGCAGTTGTTGTGTAAGCCAAGAACACTAGAGTATGAATGAGAAGATGTGATTCTCAGTTCAGATCCTGCTACCAATTGCCTCTATGACTTTAATAAGTTCCTGAACCTATGTGAACCACCATTGCATGTATCTTTGAAATGAGTTTTGAGGATTAAATGTAAAGTTTTATACAAATATGGAATATATGTGCATATTTACTTATTTATTTTACTTTCTTCCCATGAAACACTATATTTTTATCTTTGACTCACTTATCCTACTTAATGCATTGAATGGCGCAGTTGTGAACATTAGGACCCTTAACCAGCCCACTGGGCTCTAACTTAATAAAGGAATTTCTGGAATCTGTGCACTCAACTGCTAAACTACATCAAAATCCATGCTATCTTCTATTCCAAGCATAAATTTTTTAGTATCTACAGGAAAAACATTACAAATGCATAAATTTATGTTTTAAGCCCAGTATGAAACATGCTGTTGTGGTTACCAGTTTATCCATCCTGCATGATTTATTCATAAACAATGTAAGACCAGGTAATCTATAATGAGGCAAACAAATGTGCCCTGGTTTTGTTCAGATCATTCCTCCAAGCAGATGCTTATCATAGCTCCCTCAAAGTGAAACAGATGTCCCACTGTTGAAAATCTTGGGGATATATGTTAGGAGAACACTGTGGATGCTGTAGAACCCACAGTAGAGGTGGAGGGCTTGGCTTTTATTTGGTTTCATATACACTTTAGCCATGAGATTTCATTAAACATTAGTTGGCAACTAAAGAGACAGATCTTTACTATTCCATGTCAGCATGGCCAAACTACCGTACTCGTATGGTAGAGTCCCAGCAAACCTACGTATAGAAGGGGACAGTGGATACAGCCTGATTAAGAGTCAATGAGTCCAACCCACCAATCAGTCCTTGCAAGGGCATTGTGGAGCTCTGCCTGGTAGGGAATCCTGGTCACTGCTGCTGATGGCTATCTTTTAACTGTCTTTAGACATGTTCTTTCTACTCCAGAGACTTCTGTGCACATATGGAAAATTACTAATCATTCACCTAACCAGTAAATTTACTCAGAGGCTACCACAAGTCAGGTGCTGTGTAAGGCACAGAAGATTCAAATATATAGAAGTGCAGACCCCGTTCACGCAGAGCTTACTGTCTAGCAGAGAAGTTACATGGCATAATGTGACTACCCCCCATACTAGGAATTGGGAATCCTAAGCTATAACCTTATCACAGTACCTGAACACAGTGGTTATTTGATAAATAGGTATTTATCTAATGAATGTAAAAACATATGAATATATGAATGAATCAAACAAATTAATGACAACTTTGCTGTTAATTGGTCATATTATGTTACTTATGTTTTTAAACTCTCCTCTCCCAGGGCCTTCCCATAAAACTTTAATTAAATCCAAACCCCTTTCTTTAGCTTAAAAATCTTTTCTTTTCTGGACCCTGCTTCCTTCCCCATCTTGGTCTCATACCATTTTCACGGTAGTCACCTGTACTCCAGTCATACTGGCTTTTTTGCACCTTCATATCTTCACACCAGCTCCCCTGCCTTTTACACTCTCTGTTCTCATCTTTACTTGACTGATATCTTCTTGTCATTTGGTGACATCTTAAATTTCACACCATCCTGCCTATTGAAGGAGTTGGAGTAGATAAGTTCTAACTTTATAATATTTCAGTGACTTTCAAACATTTTGGGAGCAGCAGAAATAGGTAAGTGGTTAGCTCTTTTGTTTAAAAAAGAGTTAAGTGGTCTGGACTCCACATGGCTTTCCCACATTCCCTCTTCAATCAGGTGGCCCTTGAGGTCCCAACCCAGAATCCCAGGGCTTCTTACCACTTATTATACTCTACATCTAACTGAAAGTTCCCCTATACTTATGTATACAGTATTTGAAGAAGCAGAATAAGAGTACAGGATACAGGCAACTATAGTTGGCTTAAACCACATAATAAGATATCACCCACTTCCTGGCCACTTTGATGATCCATCTGATAAGTGACCTTTGAGCCATATAGGGTTAAAATCTTAAACTCTACTTCCAATCTCTTCAGCTTCCCTCTCTATAATCCATCTATCCATATTATATCTCCTGAAACAATGAAGAAAACAGAGGCAGATTTGCAGGATAGGTCATTGCTTAGAAGAAAAGCATTACAATGGGTAAAGGCAAAGCACTGGAGAAGCATCTTCTGACGAACACAGACTTTATGTGCAGCACTGTTCAAAGGAAACTGAAAAGTCTGACTCCCCAGCTTGTTCAAAATATCCAATTGCCAGTAAAAGTATATCAAAACTCAACTCAGAAGATCCACACAGAATAATGCTTCTGAGACACTCCCATTTAAGTTACATTAGTTCAAACTCCAAGAATAGACTCCTATCAGATTAGAGTGGAATAGAAGCAAGGAACAATTCACAGAATCTGCCTGTTGGTCCTAGAAGTAGTCCTATCCAAAGATGTGCATGTAGAAACATGTATAAACACCTGCCACTATGGATTCTATGGGGAAAAAAAAGACAACAACACTATTTAGGAAGAGAACTCTTCCCTGTTGATTTAGATAAGGATGATGTACTTGAAAATATATTTCTGCATGAGACAGAAGAAAGATTTAGACCATGTCTATTTGCTATCCTCAAAGGTATATAAGAAAACACTGACCCTGTGAAACAGGACCAGAGTGCCAAAAGAGAAATTGTTCTGAGATGAATGCAGAGATAATTAGGAAACAGGCTAAATTAAGGAAGTAACTAAGGAAACCCAAAACACAATGGAAAAATGAAAACCCATATTGGAGGCAATAAAAAAGAAGTGACACTGAAAAAAATTAAAGGAATAATGTAGAGGAAATTTTTAAGAATATTTCACAATATTTAGAGTAGAGAAAGAAATAGAAGAGAAGATGACAGACATGGAAGACAATTTAGATCTAAGTGAGGAGAAATGTTACTGAAATAGAGAATTTATCATCAAAGATTTAATACATAGTAATATCCACAGAGAAAGACCTCATAAGTCTTATATACTTATAAATAAGACTTACAAGTAAAAGAGCTTAATATGAACCAAATAAAATAAATGACTAGAAATATTAGAGGAGTTAGTTACATTTTGTTTTAAATCTCAATGATAAATTTAAAATCCTACAAAAATCATAAGAGGAATAAAAGCTTATCTCTACAGTAGTAAAAATAAGGCTAGCCTCACCCTTCTTTGTGAATTCAAATGTCAGAAGACAATGAAACAATTTGTACAGAGCAGTAACTGGAAAAGTTTGTAACCTGAGAGATTTATGTCCAAGTTGTTCATATTAAAAGGTTACAGGAAGGAATTTTGCTAAGCTTAAAATCATAGAAGATTAATCATTCTTATTCCCTTCCTAAGAAAGTGCAAAAAATTGAATACCTGTCAACTTATTTAAAAAAAGAGAAATCAAGAATTTAAGAGTGCAATAGCTAAAGTATAAAGAAAATGGCAAGGAACTTTGAAACCAATTGATTTTTGGGGAACAAATATGAGGAATTGTTGTAAAATGGGCACAAAATTAAATTCAAAGGCTGAAAAAATGTTATATGTAAAAAACAAATCAGGACCTTCCTCATAAAAAGTTGATATAACACCAGATAAAAGGAGTAAAAACTGGTAAATACAGAGAATTAGAAAGTCAGGGTAAGTCCAGATAATTTAAATTCTTCATTAGGAACTTGTTTTTGAATTTGATAGAGGAATACAGATTTTAACATGTATTTTATAAACAGAGATTATGACTAGTAAAATTAATAAAAGTATTTTAACCTTCTAAACCTCTACATAAGATAAAAACAGACAAAAACCTAAAATAAAAACAAAAAAACAAGAAAACATTAGATAAGATGATAAAATTAGGCAAAATATATATTATAGCAATAGACATAAATGTCATAAAGTTTCCCAATAGTATGTTTTACAAAATCAAATACATACAGGTCACCAAAAACATTTAAACAAAATTTAAAAGATGGTTTTAAAGCTGAAATAATGGCATAGGAGAAAGTCTTCCAAAAACTAATAATAGCAACAGTATGCAAGGTAAGCAATGCCTGGGAAAAGAAGACAATATTTTGTGTGGATAAAAGGAATCCTCTGCAAAGAAGATATAAAGGACATATAACTTATGCCATAATGGATGATATAATCATTGAACACCAAAATATATACAGCAAAAACTACCAGAAATAATAAGTTCAGAAACATTATATAATTGTCAGCCTATAAGAGCTTAAACAAATATTAAAAGGAATGAAACATTTGAATAGTATAAATGTAAATAAGTGCATAAATTAGATATACATATATTTCCTCATAGCTTTCAAAAAGAAAATACAGGTTCTTTTCAAATACCTATGAGATATTTTAAAATTCATCAATTTATTTAGTATGTTTGATAACATTCTTAAAAGAAAAAAAATTATATTCTCAAACCTCAATGCAACAGAACAAAAATTTTAAGTAAAAATTGAAATAAATCTAGAAATGTCCTAAATAAATATTGGATCAATGAGTAAATAAAAGTCAATTACAACTTACTTTGGAAATAATGAAAATAAGTGTATTCATAGCAAAGCATACAGAATATAGATTCTGAAGTAATAGAGGATGTAAGGCTGTGAACAGACAGGAGATAATTAAAATTAATTAATTAAGCAATCACCCTAAGGAGTCATAAAATAAAAGAACATGCACAACAGAAGGCCAAAGAGGGAAAAACGTGATATAAGCAAAAATTACGAAAATAGAAAATATTAAAACTGGTTCTCTTGGCAAACCAGGAAAGGAAAGGAACCTACAGTCTTATCCAGAAAAAATTTTAAAAAATTAGAAATTAAGAAAGAAATATCGAAAAAGATATAGGAATTTTTCAAAGCATTAACTTATAAACAGCATTTTTCATCTATCTAACTAGTAAAGTTGGAGAAATAGTACTGGCTGGAGAATGATTATGCTACCATTGGAATGTAAATTGGAAATGGCATATTTGGATAGAAATGTTTCATTCTGCATCAAGTGCCTTAATAATATTCACACTCTTTTACTAAGTAATTACTTCTTAATTTATGCTAAGAGACATATTAAAAAATTTGGATGATTTATGTTTTTATAGTACCTCCATATGTTGGGACATTAAGGAGCTGTTAAAACAATTGCTTTTGAAGATTATTTAATGGCATGGTAAATCCACCCTATAATGCCTGGTATAAAAGAGAAGCATATACAACTACAAATATAGTATGTGAATCCTTTTTAGTGAAAAGCAAAACATGGACACAACACACTGATATGTTAATTGTAGTTATTTTTGTGTAGATGTGTTTTTGGTTATTTAAATATTTTCCATATGCTCATCAATAGTTTCTAAACCTATCATAATGAGCGTGCATTCTTTTACATTCAACATAAACTCTTTAAAATGAATTTAAAAGCTTTCTGGCCAAGATGGCACCATGAGTTTACAAATTTAATATATTTTCCTTGATATACCACTAAAAACAATTCTAGCTGAAATTTGAAAAACTAAAAGTCATACCCATACCCAATAAGAGACAAGTATCTCTGTACACCAGCAAAGTATTGAAACAAACATCAGGGAGAAAATGTTGGAACCACGGAATGGTTGAACTCTAGGTTAGAAATAAATGCAACAAGACGGTTGTCAAGCCAGACTCACACCATGACCCTGGCAGGGTCTCCCCACCTGTAGGGAGAAAAATGAGAAAAGATAGGGCTGTGGATTGTATTTCCATGTATGTGTGAGACAGGAAGAAACAGAGCAAGTCACACAGATTAGATTTGTGACAAGCTGCTAAGGACTGGATCTGCAATATCATTATGAGACAGGAATCCCAGACAAATAATACAGAACTCGATTCTGGCCTGAGATTCTAAGGGAGCCATGTGGAAGCTACTGAGAATCTGCACAACATGATAGATAATATAGATTTTTTTAAAACATAACTTTCACTCTAGATGAGTAAGCAACCTAAAATTCAAATCCAATAAGGAAAAATAGTACCAAGAAGATATCCAACAAACTCAACAGTCAGAAGATAATTTGACTCCTAAAAAAAAAAAATGCACACAATAGCCTCTGAATAACCTTAAACAACTTAAAGATATTAAGTAAAAGATAATATCCTTTTAAATAACAAAGCATTAAACAAACCGATGCAGATATAAATTGAGAAATATGACTAATAAAATAATCAATTAGAAACTAGAAGATAGAGATAATGTAATTGAAATTCAAACCTCGACAGATGAAATTAACCTGAGTTCCCATAGTTAAACAGAAAATTGATGAACTGAAAGCCAGTACTGAGGAAATAATTCTGAGGGCAGCACTGAGACATAATGAGGCAAAAGACAAAAGGAAATTAGGGAGTATGGAGTCTTCAACTTATACCTAATAAGATTTCCAAAATTAGGCAACAGCAGAAATACTGGGAAGCAATTTAAATAGGTAACAATGGAGAACTTTTCCATACCTGAGGAAAATCCTAAATTCTCACACTTAAGTCACACACAAATTCAGCGAAGTAAGTAAAGCAAATCTGCACCTGGAAATACTGCAAAACAGGTCTGGCCAAAGGACTCTGAGTGGAGGTAACATGTGTCACTTCCCAGCCAAGGCATAAATAAGGGGGTATGAGTTTTCCACGAGGTCTTTCTCTGCAGCTCCAAGCTGCCTTTTCTAAAGAAGGAAACAGCTTGAATCTGCAAGTCACCATACGGATGACAGGAGTCACACGATATAGCTGATTTTTCATAAGATTTGTGTCAATCTATTAGATTATGTAATTACTTATTTCCTGCTTGACTAATAAAACACCTTTGTGGGAAACACATAGATATGTTACAAAACGTTAAGACGACTTAAATTTAGAACATTAAGCAGCACAATTAACAATCTCAACATATTAGATATCTATAGAACTCTTAATCCAAGTAATAGAGTTTCCCCCTCCCTCATTCAAGTGATGTTTACTGAGGCCCTACACTGCTTCAGATCCTAAGGAAAGGTAGCAAATGAAGGAGTCAAAAATGCCTACCTTTATGGAGTTTATGTTCTACCAAGGGAAGAAAGATAGAGTGCTATCATGAAAAGTCAGTCAAATAAGGGGGAAGGTGATGAAGGACTGGGGTGTGTTGGGGTGCTATATTAAGTAAGGTAGTTGGAAAAGGCATTTCTAATATTAAGCCCTTTGAATAAAGATGTGAACAAAGTAAGGGAACAACACATGCATGTGTTGGGCAGGTGTACCAGTAAGTGCAAAGGCCCTGAGGCAGCAGCATGTGGACCACAGAAGAGAAGAAAAACTGTCACAAGCTAGGATCACAGAAATAACAGGGAACTAGATCATGAAGTACTTTGAAGGCCATGGCAAAGATTATGGATTTCACTCTAAAATGAATGGGAAGCCTTTGGAAGGTTTTGAACAGAGAGTAACATAACTATATATTTAAAGGACCATTCTGGGGCTGCCGAATAAAGACGATAGTTGTGGGGTTAGCAGTAGCAGTGGTTGCAACAGTCAGATGCAGGCTGTGTTTTGAAGGCAGAGCCAACTGGATATATTGGTAAATTGCATATTTGTGTGAGAAAAAAGAATTAAAGATGATTCTGATATTTTTAGCCTAATGAATAGAAAAAAAAATACAGTGTTGCCATTTTATAAGATGAGGAAAACTGAAGGAAGCAAATTTGGGTGTTGAAGGAAACAAGAAAAAGACATTATTTTTAAGCATACATCATACACTAACAAAAATTTGCCATGTGTTAGGCTATAATTGAACCCTACAAAATTTTCAAAGAATCAGTTTCAGTCTCTGACCACATGGAATTAAATTAGAAATCAACAATAAAAAGACAGGAAAGACACTTTGATTAAAGGGGGGGAATCAAGATCTTAAGTAATTTATGGATCAGAGAAGAAATTTTAATAAAAATTACAAAATATTTACAAATATCAAATAGTAGTTGCAAAATTTGGGGGATGCAGTTACAGCAGTACTTAAAGAAATATATAGACATAAGTAAATTTATTTCAAATTAAAAAGACAAAGTAGATAAGTTAAATTACAAATCAAGAAGATAAAAGAAATGAGTAAGCCCACAGAAAGTAGAAAGAAACAGGAAAGAGCCAAACTTAATAAACTAGAAAAACAAATCAATAAAAGACAATCATTTCAAAAGAGTAGTAAAATATATAAACTTCTAACATGAATAATAAATCAAGAACACAGAAATAAATAAGAAAGAATGAGAATAAAAATAATCAAAGATAACTATATTGGCAAAAGGTAAAGTCAGGATAGACTGAGCATTGGAAAAGATGAAAGAAAAACAAGAACTCTCAAAACCCTCTAGATTGGAAATTACTACAGCAACTTTGGAAAGCAATTTGGAAACATATAGTGAGATCTCTAAGAATACCACTTTTAGATATATAACCTTAAAAAGCAAAACCAAAAACAGAAAACCTCACACATCAGTGCCACAGGGTGAACACAGAGTCATCCCCTGATGTCCAAAGGGGATCGGTCGCGGGCCCTTTCACAGGTACCAGAATCTGTGGATGTTCAAGTCCTTTATATAAAATGGTGTAATATCTGCACATAATCTATGTGCATTCTCCCATATACTTTAAATTATCCCTAGATCACTAAGAATACCTAATACAATGTAAATGCTATGCGAATAGTCATTGTGCTGTATAGTTAGGGACTAATAACAAAAAAGCCTGTGCACGTTCTGTGTAGACACTTGGTGGAATCCACAAATGTGGAACCCATGGATGTGGAGGGCCGACTGTATATGGATGTGCACTGCCACTTTGTTCACAAGGGCAATATTTGGAAATGACCATCTGTGCAGGCACAGATAAATAAACTGGATTCTATTCATATGATAGAATACTGCACAACAGTTAAAATGAGTGAATTATACATGTGTGTGTCTATATACACATGCATTCTCAAAAACACAATGTGGATCAAATAAAGTTCTCAAAATATATATAGCATAACACAATTATAATAATTTTTAAAGGTACTTAAACAATATACTGCTTATGGCTATATAAGTATCTATTCAATAAAAAGATAAAAATGGACTGGCTCCTCACCTAACATGTGACAGTATTTTCTTCGGGGCAGCTGGGACCAGGAAGAGGAATGTGAAGGAATTCAATTTTTTTCTAAATATTAATATTTTATTCCTTAATAAAAATTATCTTAAGTCAATATGATAAAATGTTAGCACTTTTCATATTCAGTGGTAGGAAAATGAGTAACATTAGATTTTTCTCTGTACTTTTTAAATTTTAAAAATGTTCAATGAAAAAGCAAACAAACAAAACTTTTTTGTTGCTTCCCACAACTCCAAGTTGTCACTCGTCTGTTTGGGGGAATGTAGCAAGTCTTAAATTTGATCCTTGGCAGGAATGGAATAAGATATTATCCAAGGAGGAACCCTGACTCAAACTGCTCCCTCTGTGTAGTCTCACCAATCTGGTTTGTTGAACTTATTTCCTGGAGAACAAATCCCATCTATATTTTCAAGGCTTTCCCAACGGGCAGTTGGAATGATATAAGCTACAGCATGGCTGTGATTAACTTTGGCAAATGAAGAATTTACTGCCGTACATGTGTCCTGAGTTTAGGTAACAGACAGATAAACATCCGCGATGGCCTGCATCTGCGAGGGCAGAAGCAAGCTGACCTCAGAGCAGAGTCAGGGCCCTGAGGAATGTCAGTGCTGCGGAATCAGAACCTGCTCTTGCCAAGATCCTGAAGCAGAAGAGGGCCTGTGCCGGTGAGATACCAGCAGAGACCTTTTCTAAAAGCAGGCAGTTCAAGTGCAAAATATGATCCCTGCCTATCAGGAGAAAGGAGAGAAAGTGACTACAGCAACTGTCGTGACACCAGCCTTCTTTCTTTATTACTCACAACGTCCAGGGGTGATTTATCCTGTGTCAGCTACCAAACCATGGAGAAAGGTAGGTGTTCCTATGGTAGTTGATGGCTTTAGATCACACATACCGTCTAGATTTTTTGAGAAGAGAACCTCTGTCTTATGCCACCAAGTATTTCCCATAGTGCTTTGTCCTGTGCTTTGTCCTTCACAAGTGTGCACATGTGCACACACACGGTGAGAATCCATATGCAGGAGGCCTGTCCGAAAAGTATCCAGCCATGTAACATGAAAAAGAGAGACATTTATTGAAGAAGATACAAGAAACATTATACATAGGACAATGATGCCTCAGCCCCCTTCAAAGTAGGCACCTTGGGACCTCACACAGTTCTGGCGTCTCTTAACCTAACCCGTATACGTTCAACAGTCTCAGGTGTTCTGCCTGTTGCAGGCCTTCCAGAATGTGTATCGCTTTCACCAGATTCCCGACTATCTTTGAAGTGTTTGTGCCACACTTTTATTCACGCTGGACTCATTGCATCATCTCCAAAAGCCTTCTAAATCACACACAGTATGTGGAAAAATGTTTAAGCTTAATGCAAAATTTGATGCAAATTCATTACTCTACTTACTCATTTTGAATGTGACAGCCACACAGTACACAGGCTCACTCAAGGGGGTCTAGCGCCCCAGTGACTAGTATAATGAAGTTGTCATTGTTCACACATGGGCATCCCAGTCCACTGTCCTTGGCTGCCAGGCAGGTTACATTGATGTTGTGCAAACCATTCTCGTTATATTAACAATGGCTGAACATTTTCTGGACTTTGTATATATTTTACATATTATAAGCATATATTTTCATATGTACACACACACACACACACACACACACACACACACACACACACATGTACATACTGATCCAAACTTTTCTTCCTGGTCTAAGCATTTTATAGAGCTTGGCCTTTGGTTAATATTATTTGCTATCTTGGATTCCAGTGTCCCTAACAGGCTCTTGCATCCTCCTTCAACATGCAATGGGGAAGTTCTGAGTTGAGAGCAACCTAAGCCCTATAACTTGGCTATATGCATAACCACACCATCCAAGAAAAGGATTCTTTCAGACAAAGAGGGCCAGAGGGAATAAAGAGATTTCTGAAAAAGCTGAGCTGCAGGACTTCAAGTGAGCTACATGTTACTGATGCACTTTTAAAAATATAATGAGATTTGAATCCAATATCAAATTCTCTTGCCCCTGCAGAACTGTCACCTTTCCACATCCAATGCTGACCTCAGACCAGAGCTCAAGCCCAGCTCCCATTTCTCACTTCCACCATGGCTTTTGTGATACCCATCGGAAAACACCTCCGCTTTCAGCTTTGTTCTGAGCAAGCACTTTGTATTCCTTTGCTGGGCTGAGCTGGGGAAAGGCCTGGAAATAAAGAAATGAAAATAATTGTCCACTGAAATAGCAGAGGCTTTCTATTAGGTTCAGGTTTGATGAAAGTGATCTCTGCCAGAGGAAAACTTCACCCCTCAACTCCCTGTTCTACAATGCCAGCATGTTTTCACAGGAGAAAGGCAAAGGCCAACACTGCCCAGAGAATGGCTTAACAAAGCTTTGGATTTATGGAATGGGAACCAGAGGTCTGAGAAGTAAAGAACTATCCATTCTGTGGTCATATTAAATACCAAGGGGAATCGGGATCATCCACTCCACCTTCCATTGGGCTTTATTTCATCCAACTGGAAGGCTTCATTGTCCCTAAGCCCATCCTCAACAGGAGCTCTCCTTCCTCTCCGGTTTAGGTCACCCAACCAAAGCCCCTAACAGTCAGGGGTCTTCTCAACCAGGGTTTATGCTGCATCCCCCTAATCAGGCTTAACTCAGTCATTTATTTTCCTCTGCTTTACAGATTATTAGCAACTATGACTTAGAAATGTACTTAATGAAATAAAAACCAAGAGAAGAAACCAATATGAACCCCAAAAGCATAATATTAAATTAATTCTAATTTCCAAGCTCTCAAAGAAGCAATCACTTGTCTATTCCAAAAGATTTCAAGCGTTCTGTCATCCCGTGAAGATGGTCCCTGAAATGACAAAATATCACCCTGTGACCCACGGCCAGTTAAACTCTAGAGATAGATCTATGAAAAATTCCACCCTCCATGGATGGAAGAAACAAAGTTGTGGCTGAAACAGAAATGGGAATAGAGCTTCAAACCCTACACCACACTGTACCGATGGATGGCAGAGTGATACTAAAGATGTTTTCACCTGTTAGGACCCCTTAGTTTTTCTCAGTATAACACCAGCTATTATAAATATCATGGCCCATGCATTTGCCATCCCAGAATCCCACAAAACTAACTAATATTATCCAGTTAGCAAAGCTGTGAACTAAAGCTGCAAATTCTAGACCAGAGACAAACTCTCGTTCAAATTATCTCTGAGCATCACTCAAAGATGCGATGCAGGAGTTGAGGGCAGGCACTGAATGGTCAATGGAAAGATGAGCATTATCCAACTTGAGCCGGAAGCATTTTAGAAAAAAGAATTTATAAGGGAATGCAAAACCCTTAAACCAAGCAAATATGTGCACATCGGGCTTAACATTTGCAACTGTACACATCTGTCTCAAGACTGATGTAAGTTCAGGTGCCAGGTACCTGTGGCTTTCCTGATTCTAGGAAGTAGAAGGTGGCGTGGTACTGGTGAAGGGACATTAGACAAGAAATGCAGACACCAAAATCCTATTCTGGACTCCAGAGTTAATTAGTCCTTGGCAATGTTTTTGCCTCAGTTTACCCATCTGTTAAATCACGATGTTAGATTAGTTCACCATTATCATTTCTGCATACTCTAAAATTGACTAATTTTATGAGAACTAAGGGGGTCAGTCGTCACTTGTGCCCAGCCAAATAAAGAAAGGGAAACCACAAGATAGGAAGGATGATTGCATCTTCCTTCAGAAAGTAAAATGTTCTGTATTAGAAGACAATTGAATACCAGAGTCTATTAATTACATGAGGCTTGTCACAGAAGCTCAACTACTAAGAATTAGAAATATTTCTACACATTTAAGAAATCAACTGATTATAAAGTTAAGAGACCATAGATATGATTTAGTTTTCCTCTCATTTTAGGGTTAAGAACCTAGGCCTCTGATAGGGAAAGCAAGGTTGTGAGAAAAGGTTTAAAAGCCTGGTATTAAAGCCACATGACAAATGTTCAGTCGATCTCAGACCCAGGACCCCAGGTTCAGGGATTTTTTCTTGGCTGATTTCAGTCCACTAAACCTTTTTGATTTGACAGATAATGACGATTTTCTTGCATAAAACCAAAGGATAATGCTAACAATCACAAATTTACTGCGAATGCCAAACTAGAAACAGTTTCAGGATAATAACCTTACATTAATCTTTAAGAATTACACATGGATATGGGGCTTTTCATCAGAGCAATTAAATTAAAAAGAAATACTTGTCTACATCAGTACTTTTCATGAACAAGCTTTGTCCACTGACATTTGAAAGTAATATTCCAAAATGTTTCTGGGTGTTCAAGGCAGAGAGAGACTAACTGGAGGATGGGAGGTAACTGCTATGACCATGAAAACACTGCTTCAGCGAGCGTGGTGCCACACAAACCCCACCTCCGGCTTTTGCACCTTAGTGTAGGGGAGGCAACCAGTAAGACCTAATACATATTATTATTGGGGCCACAGAATAAAAACAGGAAATCTATTGCAGATTCTGCAAGAGCCAGTCAGGGCATGGGCATGTGAGGTTTAAGGAGTCTTCGAAAGTGGAGCCAGGGGGTATGCAGAACTGGGGAGAATCGTGGAAGGCACATTCTGTTGGCAGGGGCTGGAAAAGCTGCAGCTCTGCCTGGTCAATTCTGAAGTCTTTCTGGTACAGGGAGACTTTAGGGGGCTCTCAGTTGGTGAATGGGTAACGTATGAAAGATAGTGCTTTATGTTTGTTTTGTTCTGGGTGTGTTTATTGTTGTTTTAGTTTAGATTTAGCTCTTTGTAGTCATTATTTGGTTAACAGTCTCAACATTCCTATGAGTGATTAATAGATACTATTGGTCTCCCCATTTTACAGATGACACAACTGTGACATACAGACGGGCAGTAATTTTCTGGAGATCTCACAGACAGTAAGTGGAAAAACGAGGATGAAAAAATGAAACTGGCCATGCAGTTGTCAGTCGTCATTCCACACTGTCTCCTGAAGTAGAGAGAATCTGAGCAGTGCATTCTGTTTGGCTTAGACACGGAGTCCAGCAGACTTGATTTCCCTCACCTTTAATTGCCCCAGCAAAATCGTCAGTGAGAGGCTTCACAAGATGAAAGAGTCACCCTGCAACATACCTCATGCACCATCTGGTGTGTGTGCCCTCTGCTGTAAATAATAAGGAAGCTGTTGATGGAGGGAAGGAGCACAGGCGGAGGATTTACCAGTGGGAAGGAATACAAGAAGAAAAGACCCATAGCGTTGGTTTATTACGAGCCCAGTCAATTATAAGCAGCACACTTTGACACCACTGTAAATAATACACTCTGTCAGAGTCAGCTGATGGAGATTTTCCGTTCAATATATTGTCACAGACACATGATGAAGGGGAGACGTTGGGTGGCATATGCGGTACACAGGAATAAATATGTGAATAATCTCACAGGCTTTGAGACTTCCAAATACTAACTATGACAGATATGAACCACAGTGCAGTCCCATGCTAAGACTAGGGGACTAATGATGATAAGTTGAACAGTCTAATATCCATCTTCACAGTGTACAGCTGGATCTGATGGTTATGCTTGAAGGGACATCGTTTGACCTGGCCTATTTCCAGTCATGTAATAATGAGAAGCATTTAACTGGGTCAAATGGAATGTTAGAGCTAAAAGGGATCTGAAATCATCCACCACAACCCTCCCATTGTACAAATGAGGGAAATCAGACTAAGTGAAGTTAATTGCCTTGTCCAAGATCAGTTACGAAGCCAGTTATGGACAGTTCCACTGAACTCAGCAAAACTAAGAGAGGGCTGACCTTATTTCACGTCCAGCCAGGGCAGTAGGGAAATGGAGGCGTCTTAGGGTGAGAGGTGACACTCTTACCCTGCACCTTGACTATAGAAGATTGTTTATCCAGCCATTGGATGTGATGTGTATTGTTTTTATTCAGTCAATTTGTCCACAAATGGTAGGATTCATCCTATGCAGTATTGGCTACTATCATCTAAATCTTTCATGACCAATGAGTTTTTCCCAAGTTCTGACTTTTCCAAGAGGCCTTCCCAGACTATGCAACTCCTTTTATCCTCTTTAGTGTGCACAGGCATCACCAACTCATAGAATATACTGGATTCTTAACTGCTCCTATATCTTTAACTTAACGTTCTACTTAGAGCATCAATTACTCAAGCTTGAGCAATGTAGCTCATGAGATGCCCCCAAGACTGAGGTGAACTCATAGGCTCTACTCCAAACCTTGGGAATCAGAAGTTCTGGTGGGCGGTGGGTAAGATTTTTTAAGACCTCCCCAAGGGATTCTTCTACACCATGTAGTTTGAAGACCTCTTCCCTGAAGAATCTGCCTTTCTTTTGTCAAGTGCTGGTTTGGAAAACATGATGCTAGCTGCTCTTCTGCTTCTGAGCTTTGAGATATCACAATGTTTTGGGAGCAACCCCAAAACATACTCCTCAGCCCACAGCCCTGCACCAGCCACAGGAGATTGCCATTCCCCCCACCCATCTCTGTGACGCTGCTCAGAGGCACTGGGGAAGGACAGGGTGCTTTGAGCCCCTGCATTCAGCTGTGAGGACCGAGCAGTGCTCCTGACCCTCTGGTCTAACCTTCAGAGTCCTGGGGGGCTTAGGCCTGTGGTTTACACTCACTTGAATGGGGTTAGGGAGCTCTCTGAATTTTTTCTAAACTTCCAGGGCAGTATCTCTTTCTTTGCATTGGCTTAGGCCACATCTTCCTAAGCTGGCCCCTCCCTCTGCTAAGAATTGAGCAGTGCAAGGAGAGAACAGTGTTTCTGCATCCAAAGAGCAGATTATGCATGAACAATAATACATCTTCAACCCAACCACGACCCAGGCAAAAATTATGTAATTGGTCCTAATTAGTAAAAGTATTAGCAATGTTAGGAAACAAGCTAATGACATACATTTAAATGTCACAGATATGTCTTTGAGCACTCCTGCCTCACAAAACCTTTCATGAAATTTAAAAAATGCTCTTTGGGGCTTGCTACTACATTTCTTTTAGAGTCTGAAATCTCCCTGCGTACTTGTGTGTTACAGAGATAATGTTAGACCTGCAGCAGAATTTATATGTTTGTCTTTGTCAGACTCAAATTTAATTTGGGTAAAATATTAATGGAATAAGGAGCCAAAAATTAATTTCTCTCATGTTTATGTTTTTCAGATCAAATGCTTATTTTAACTACTAAGTATTCATCATGAGCTTGCTCATTTTAACTTTTCATCACAGTTCACTTAGTCTCAATTTTAACAATGCAGTGTGTATACCTGTGGCAGGTATGCACATATGCAATCACTAAATATCTATCTATAAATTGCCAGAAAATTGACAAACTTTATAAAAACATCTACATGTTTGAATCATCCCAAAGCCATCTGAATACACATTAACATATACATTTGGATTCAAATTTATGAAACAGCATGAGAAATAGCTTTCTTAACTCCACAGTAATAAAGAATCAAGAAACAGATATTTTTTCAATTTCTTCCCATTACATTTTATGTCCACATTTAGATGTATCTGGGAAGATCTCTAAACTGACACCACTGTGAGAGGCCCCTGGGATTCACAAATATCATTTCCATGACACTCAGAAAACGGGGGAAAAGAGGAAAATGTGAGCGGCGATAAATTGGAGCTAATCTCTTTCTGCCACAACCTGAAATGATACTTGGCCAGGTAATCTCCCCATCCTCCACGCTGTAATAAGAGCTTGTCTATCTCTCCCAGATGCCCAACCCGAGTACTGGTATCTCCCCCAAATGCTTGTACGAGAAATTTCCTAACAGGATTCCAAGGCTCTGAAAGAAAAAGAAAAATGAAAAATAATTCTGTCACGCCATACGCATTGTAAGTTTAAAGAAAAAGGCAAAGCCTAGTGTTTGAGGCCTGCAATAAATAAAACAAATACTGGATTCTTTTGGGTCATAAAGCTCAACCAACCATAAAACACACAAAGAGCCTCTGTCAGGGTCCTTTGCGCCTGCTGGGGCTCTATTCAATGTGATGCCTGGCCCCGCCCCACCGCTTACATCCCCATGTCCAAGCGATGAAATTCTCCCACCTAAAAATGAAAAGCACAGCTGGCCAAATGGTGGACAAGCCCCCCCGCATCATGGCGCTCCTGCACCTTGGCCGTGTCTTTGGACACAGGTGCTCTCAAAGACATGGTTGTTTTACTCTAAGAAATGAAGCCCCATCAGTAACAGACTAGCCTCTGACTGGCTGGGTGACTTTGGACAAATCCCTGACTTCCCTGCTCCTCAGTTCCCTCACCTGAAAAGCAGTGATAGAACCCACTTCACAGTTGTGAGGACCAAACAGAATAGACAGGCAAAGCCACTTGGTGGTGGAGTGGCCCAGAGGAGTGTCAGTGATTATCATCATCTCTTGTATGATAGTGGTGGAAGTGGGACTGGACCCAGAGGTCTTGTGTGTTAAAAATAAAATCAAACAAGCATCCAAAAGTAGGTAAGCAGAGGTGGCAAAGGCACCCATTCTGCTTTTCCCGTGGCTCCTTCTGGAGAGGGTTTCCTGCTTCCTCTGTCACATCTTCTGTCACTCTTTAAGGCTTGGTGCTAATGTCACTGGATTCTGTGCATCTTCTTCTCTTGCCTTGCTGTCTTGTTCTACTCTCGTTTACTCTCTTCCTCCCCAGCTGTGCATCACCTGAGCTCCTGACTCATGACCTACCCAGAGAAACCTGCTCAGGACTGTGAGCACAGTAGGTCCTCAATAAACATTTCCTGGGGATCTAACTGAAAGGAAAACCAACAAACAAAAGAGAACAAAACTAAGGCTCCAGGAGAAGCTGTACTTTTATCTTGGCTCTGGCAACAAATGTCTCTGTAACCTTGGAAAAGTCACGTAATTTCTTTGGACATCAGTTTCTTCATCTGTAAAGATAATCTCCAATTTCCGTTGTTGCTCTAAAATTCTATAACTTGAAGCAAAACAGCTGGAAAGGATTCTTTGTTATCTGGTCTTCTGAGCTGTTCGGGCAGAGGAATGACATCAGCTGAGCCTAGATCCGTCCCTCAGTCCAACTTTTAAAACTCAAATCCCTTCTAGTTCTTCCAGCTGTTTTTACCTGTCTTAATTTATTTATTTTTCAGACTGTAAGTTCAAGGCAATGAGCCCATTGCCAAGATTAAAGCACCGCTGGGTCTGTGTCATTGCTGCCTAACAGGAATGGAACCAAAGGCTCTGTGCACAAAGAGGAGAACGTGGGCTCACAAACCAGCAGAGGCCAGCTCGGAGAGTGGGAAGGAATTGTCATCTCTATGAAGTGAAGAAAGCAGGAAGGTGGGCCCCACTGGCTCTGGCTCATGAAACACCGTCCACCTAACAAATCAGAGGCTTGGCCAGATTTATGAGTTTTCCAAACTCAATCAGAACGGAGCCTGCTCTGACCTACAGAAGGTCACTCAGCTGTATTGAGTATTTGTCAGCATTCCATGGCTAAAGATAAAGTGAGTGAACATCCAGGACAGATTTAGAAATGGCCCTGTTTATCCCTGGAAACTGTGAGCACCGTCTGGGCGCCGAGAGCACAGGGGTGGATTCCCTTTCCTGGACACGGACGCTCTCCACACAGGGACCTGAGGTGCCCGCTCGAGAGCCAGCATCTTGTCACTGTCACTCAGCAGCTCAAGAGCAAAAGCACACTGCTTGCCCCACCTCCCTGCATGAGGGTCCGCTCTGAAACCTGCAGAGAAGGCAAAGGCGGCAGAGTTAAGAGCCTGCCCTCTGAGCAGCCCTTCCCACGTTCTGAGGGCACTCCCCGAAACCCAAGGGACCTGGGTCTTCACAGTTGTCCCAGAGGGGACCACAAACCTGGCTTTCCTTTCTTCACTTTCAATATTCACAGCCCCACGGCAGCAAAGATGCTTCTTCCCAAGCTTGTTTTTCACTCAGAACATTAGTTAACATACTCTGTATGTACCCTTGAGCCCTATGGGAAGTGGAAGCCTCCATGTCACTAATTCTACTCCTGTGTCTCTGCCCACTCGCTTCCCAAATGAGAACCTTAGGGACACTGCACAGTGGTCCCTCGCCTCAGAGGAGGCTCTCAGCACAACTATGGCTCCTCTCAGCTGCTGAACTGATAGGATATTTTCATATAACTAAAGCCTAGCACATTCTCTTACTTCTGGGCCAACAAGTGGGATTAAAGTAAAAATAATTGGGGAAATAACTAATATCCTAGAAGTCACAGCATTTTGCTCAATCCACCCAGTTTCTCCCAAGGCCTAAAAATCCATCTGGAGTATAATCTTTCTTTTTGTCATTTGTTTAGTCTTTTTATCATCATGGCCTTTGCCAGAAAGAGGAGTGTTAGGAAGCCCTACGGGAGAAATCCTCATTCCCGAATATGCTTCTGGGTAACAGCTTCTGAGAACCGCTGTGGCCTGAGGAACTGATGGCCAAGGACCGGCCCTCTGTGCGCACAACACCCGGACCGTTCCTGTGAAGATGATTCACCGAAGGAAAGAGCAGCGTTGATGCCTACAGAGCCTCTCAATGTCCCCCAACCCAGAAGGAAATGTGACATCAAAAATGTAATCGGTTGCTGACCTGGGCATTAAGTGTCCCTGTAATTTTTTTTTCTTGTTTTAACCTCTCTAAAGAGCAGGAAAATAAGGTGGTTGAGCTATAAAACCACTCTCGATTCAGTCTTGGGTGGCCTTTTCAGCCTCTTTCCCCGGGAAGCCTCTCCCTTTGGCTCTGAGAAGTATCAAGCAACGTCCTCAGCCCACTGCCTTGTCCTCCAGGGGCCTGAGTGAATGCACACAGCTTCTGGGGCCTCATGAAAACGAAACTTAGGATGAGGACATCTGGGGGCCCTAGCAGGCCACGTGTCAGAAGAATCTTCTCGGTCTAACCCAAGGCCAAGTGGCAGTTCTACCAGTGCCTTTCTGTGGGGCCTAGAGAAGTCACTTCACCTCCTCCACAGCCTCCGTGTTCTCATTTGCAAAGAGAAAGGCTTGGTCCAAATAATCCCAAAGTTCCTTTGCAAGTGAATATTTGAGGATTCCTTCCCTTCCTTGAGAACTGGGGAGGGATGTGTAGCAGATGATGCTTAATTAATCTATAAAATTAAACAGACTTCCAGAGAGTGGCCCCAGTCTATGGGGCAGAGAAATGAGGAAGGCACAATCCAGGCTATGTTTCATGAAAAGCTTAAGAACAAGAAGAGTCTATGTCTTTTCTGCCTCTGTAAATATAAGACCTAACACAGTGCCTACTTACTGGCAGTAATAAACAGTTGTTTGATTAATCTACAAATCAATGAAAACCTCAAAAGCCAAACAGACACTTAAAAATATCCCTACCACTTACCACATATCACTTGGCACCCAGGACTGGCTGTCTCTTGCTTCCACTAGGTGAGGAGCTCTTTGAGGATAGAAATCTCATTTCATTCCTTGTTATATCCTGAGGATCTGGCCCAAGCCTGGCCAATGGTGAATGTTCAGCGGAATTTATTGGATGGATGGATGGATGGATGAGTGGATGGACTGACGTGTTAATCAAGTGGTGATATGCAATTTGTGAGATACTCTGTGCAACTTCAATTTTCATTTGTTCCTTAAATAAAATAGAAAGAAGCAATCATGTTTCTGCTTTTTCCAGCTCTGGGAGGCCATGGGGAGAAAGATGAAGATATAAAGAGGTAGATAAGAGGGGAGAGAGGAAGAAAAGGGCAGGTAAGGGGAGAGAGAGGAAGAGAGAGATTGATTAAAACTTGACAAAACCCAAGCAAAGGTAGAACTCTTTTTCAGTGGTCAAGAGGGGATGCCTGCTCAGGGCTCACTGGTATTAGGACATTGATGCTTTGGAAAAATAAGATATTAGAGTTCTAGAATGAAGAAAAAGAAAAGGTGAAGGCAACAGTTACCAAAAAATTGAATTATGTGAGGAAATGACTTGCATTTTTTCTTCTTCTGTTACTAATCCTTTAGGATTTTAATTTTTATGTTTTTAAAGAGACTTAAAAGTCCTCAGCAAAGGTGAGGTGCAGTAGAATAATAACAAGCTGAAGCATCAAGCATGCATTTGGATTTGGGCATCTGTCAGAGGTGAGGGATTGAATTTCTGCCTCGACCAGCAAACTAATTCTTATTTCCTATGCTGTCTGCCAAGTCATCCTAGTTACATCTGTGTTCAGCCCGGGACAGAGAGTGTGGACGGGCTCACTCTGAGTAAGCGAGAATCTGATTCCACGATAAATGAGAACAGCTACCTGGTGCTGCGGGTGAGGAACAGGCTGGAGCAATCTGACGGTCGGGGCCAAAGGAAAACACAAACCAGCAACATGATCCATGGCCTCAGTCAACGCGCAGGAAAGGCTATTTCTGTTTCCCCAGCGCCGTTCTTGAGAGCAGTGTTGATTATCAGATAACCAGAGCCTTTGGTCTTTCACAGAATCAACAGCTTGGCAGCCACAAAGTGACAGGCATCAATACTAATCGCACAAGGCCGTCTGCAACTGGCCCCCAGCACAGGCCGTGCTACACCTGCCTGTCCAGGAAATGCACACCATGTCCTCCCCCATGGAAACCGCGGGCAACACTTATTAGCTGTCTCCTTGCCTGCTAAGCGGTCTGTGCCTGGTTCTGGCTCCCATGATTATATTCATTCCAGCCTGTGTCCTGAAACCTGATACCTTTGTACTTGGGGGGGGGGGTGCATTGTCTGCCACCTGAGAATGATTTGACATGACACAGTGACAGAAAACAGGGAGAGGGGATGGAAATAAAAGAACAAGGGATCCAAGCCGCTGCACTGGCAGCTGCAGGCAGGGGTGCCCGTCAATACGGATACCTGAGAGCAGGAGTCAGGCCCCGCTGCCACCACCGCCAGGGCACTCGCGTCAGCCGTGCTGGATTGGGAGATATCATTCTTCCTTTGCTAGCTACGGCCCCACGTGGGTTCTGCACCCACACTTTTGAGTGTAACGGGATGCAACTTTTGCCCCAACCTCCCACTTCATCCACTCCTGGGTCTCCGTGGCTACACTCAGAGCTGTCACTGGGGTGGTGGGCATGGGTGCTAAGCTACTGTGGCCACCACATGCCAGTGCTATCACATAATCATTCATTAGGCCATCTAGGGCACGTGCGGAAGGGAGCATCAGGGTAAGGCCTCAGCCCCGGAAGCCACTGTGCAGGCACAACAGTGTGAACAGCAGGGATTCCAAAGAGCAATTCCAAGGCTAGGGTCTGTGACTAACTAGCAGTGACATAATAAGTCTACCTTGGGTCTCACCTGTAAAATGAATGAGATGGACCAGACCGCTGATGTTTCAACCTTTCGTTGTTGTATTAGCCATGAAAATCTTTTAGTGAAATGATATTTTCCATTAGATCCCAGTATATAAAATAGATAAAAATGGACTTGGAAGCCAGGTCTGGAGTGCCCTGGTAGCTCCACCCTGCTGGGTCACCCACCCGTTCCCCTTATACCTCTGACACATCTCTTTGCAACACTAGAGTACCACATAGCTCAGTGTGAAAACATGGGGCTAGATGATTTCTAAGTTCCCTTCTGGCCCCAATGTTGTTGTAGGTATGGCCTAGGAGACAGAGAACTTGGGGAGAAGGTATAGGGATTTGTGCCCTGTTGGAATTACCTTCTTTCTACCACTTTTATGTTTTCTTTCTGTCATCAATGGCCCTAGAGCTCGGGGCTCCATGGAGATCTATGGGAAGACAGAGCAGGTCGGGAGGAAGGAGCACACCAGCAGGGCCCCAGGCCCACATTCTACTGTTCAGAAACCTCAGCTTCTATTTTTACACATATTAGAACTAAAATATAGAAGAAAGGAGAGGAAGTTTGCAAACAATAGTCTGGACTCAAGTTTTACAATTAAGCCCCAGGCATATTTCCTAATATATTTGATATATTTAGTATATATTATGTCTTTCAATCACCACCACCACCACCACCACCGTCACCAAAGACAACCACAAATACAGGGGAGGTAGCACCAGTCATCAACCAGGGATGAGAATAAGAATAGGAACATTTATTATACTCTCATTATACGCTATTCTGAGTATGTTACATTGGCAACAGCCCTAGAGGAAGGCATTGCTATGCTCCCCCCTTTTTAAAAACTGAGAGAACTGAGCTACATGCAGGAGGTTAAGCCCGTTCTCAAGTCCCGGAGTTGGGAAGTGAGAGAGCCGCAGTTTGAACTGATGCAGTCTGACTCCGAAGCCTGTTTGTTAATACTATTGCCATCCAGGGAAGAAGGCTAATGAGGGGAGAGAACCAAGCTGTGGCAGGGATCAAACACACTGTGCAGTCAGTAAAGCTGTTTTTCAATGGCATAAAGCCCTCAGTTATAGGCCTTTTTGCATCTATGCCCCTCTCTGCATCAGCCCACCTTACACACCGTCAATGCACTCCCCAAGGCACCTGGTTATTTATTATCTTGGTTGTTCTCTTCTTAAAGTATTCAGAAAATATTTAGATCCTTTTCTTCTCACCCAAATGTAAATAACTGATAACAGGTTAATCTGCTTCCTCCTCCCAGGGAGAGTTGTATTTTTTTTTTTTTTTTTACCAGAAACCAAAGCCTTGAACTAAAGAGATAAATAAAGCTCCACTTGTAAAATTTCAGCGTTACCATATGAATACAGATGATGAACTCGTAGAATCATCAGAGTCTTTCTAGCACCCCTGAAATGTATCAGGTGGTTTTGAATTCCTTAGGAAAAAACCTATCCAAGATGGTGAAGTGGATATAATCTCTACTCCAGATACTATTCAATGGAAAAAACATCAGGTATCTTTGGCCTTGAATTTATAGGGAGGTGAGAGGTTGTGGGACAATTAGGAGGTTGAAATCCCTTAATGACCCCGTCTGAAACTCTATGTTCTATACTGCCACCCATGGGTCACCCTGGGGGTAACATTTCCTCTGAACTTTCAAGCTCCTTCAAGGTATTTATTTTATGTTTAGTCTTTTTCCTTTATGGAAGTAGAGAAAATGGAAGGAAAACGACAGTTCCACCCCCAAAAGCATTCACTGTGGCTCCCTAGGAGGAAATCCTAAAGCTGGAGGAGACACAAACCCAGCTCTCACTTGCATGCTCCAGTCTCCTGCGTGCCTGGAGAAATCACTCAGCACCCGTAATGAGAGGACGCAGTGGCTAATTTTACACCATAAATCACAGGGCTAATACTATGACTAAAAAGTGATACCATCAGCTCCTTTCCTTCAAGGCTGTTAGATCTTAGTCAATTACATATGAACGAAGATTTAAAGACTTCAGAAGCCCCTCTGCCAACAAGAGATGCTTTTACTATCAGCTATCCTTCCCCTTGAAAAGATTCTCCAACCCTCCTGGAAGGGGCTTCACTGTGTTCTCAGCATTTACAGGAAGGGTGTTTGCAAGGGGGAATCGATTAACAGTACCAGGCTAATAAAAATCCTGGAGCCTCGGTATCTTCCGGGTAACACTGCCAACACTCCTAGGGTAGCCTAACACGAGAGGAGAAAACACACAGAGATAGGGGAAAAATATACCTTGTTTCCGACATATTTCTCAAGCTGTTTAAATATGAAACAAAATCCTACCAGGCTACAAAGTTTCCAGCTGTTATGATATCATAAGATAAATTTACAGCTAGAGAAACAGCATGTTTGCTTTTATAAAGTATGGAAATATAAATGTTCCAAGTGTTAAAACTGTCCAAACAAATTAATTCAAGTAAAAATAGTTGTCTCGGATTTGGTGCTCTCACATTTGCTTTCTTTTTATAGAGCTCCTGAGCACATTTCTCTCCAGGCAGAGAGGAGAGGAAGTGCACTTCCATCTCTGCAGGCGCCTTTGCTGGTTGTGGAAACCCGAGGAGCCCTAAAGGTGGGGAGTCGGGTGGCCCCTGCCCGTGCCCCCGTTGCTGACCTATTCATCAAAATCTTAATTTAGCATCTTTGCAACAGAAGACACTGTGCCACGGGGCTGAGGCTAGAAATCTTACAATGCTCTCCCATTTTGGATGTTCATCGCAGCTAAAATGAAAAAAGAGTTTCTTTCCTCAGTGACTTTGAAAAGAATAGAGCAGTGATTAACAGCAATATTTTTTTTAATGAAACGCAACCCGTCATCCCTGTCATCTTCTGGCCATCCTCGCTTGTACGCGCCTCCCTGACAAGAGGAATAATAACGGTCATACATCACTGCTCTCCACGTCCAATCATCTAAATCTCCCCTCGCTGCAGCCTCTGAGACTCAATTACTTTATTGACATGCAATCTTCATAAGGGGAGAAATATTGTGCATGTAAGGTCACTTGGTTATGAAGACATATTATCATATTATCTGCATGAGGGTTGCAGGGCGAAGACCTGACAGAGCTAATTATAATGGTACATGATAGAAAGCTCAGTACACATTATTCGCTTGGCTGCACTAAAGGTGAGGTAAGTCCATGACATCATGGGGTTTGGAGAAAATAATGCGACTTCAGCTTGGCGGCTGTAACTTTTTTTTTTTTAACTCCTCAATATTTTTACTTTTGGGTTTTCATGGATGATGAAAGAACTAGTTAAGGGATTTCTCAGATCTTGAGGAAAGGCGTGACATGCCAGTGTGGAGTATGGAGTGTGTGTGTGTGTGTGTAATTGGCAGGACAATTCCCCCCTCTCACGCCAAGGTTTCAGTCCACTTCCCAGCAACTGAAATGAGACTGACTCAAAGGAGAAGGGTAAAAGGATACAAATGGGTCAATTTGATAACAGAGTAGAACTTCCCCTCACCCTCAATTAACCCCTTCTCAGATCCTTCCCGGTTCTTGCTCTCGGCCTCACTGGCAGGGCCTGATCTTGCCAGGATTTAGCACTCTGAAGGTGGTTTCTTTGCTCAACGTATCTGATTATTTGAGCTTTCACTATCAGACACATGCTAGAAGTTCTGTGCCTTGATTAGATGCACAGCTCGTCAGTCATTCTCTCTTTGGATCCTGAGCCTGTTACCTTCCTCATCCACCCCAGCAACACCAGATGAGGGGCTCTGGTGCCAATTCTGCAAGAAAGGAGTATCAAGGACAGAAATGTGGGCCAAGTCCCTGTGTCTTCCAGCCTTGCCACAGTTAATGTGAAACCTGGAAGGAAAACTGGGGTGGATGGGTCCATGATGAGGTCATCATGAAGTTAAAACCATGCCAGCTTCCAGAAATGGGCGTGAGCCACCATCAAGGCTAAAGCCCTGGACACATGGTCTACTTTAGCAGGGGTTTAGGGTCTTTTAAATACATGGAATGAGCCATTCAAAACATCACTACAATCCATGATAGGATGGCTCCTAGATATTCTCTCTCTCCTCCCCGCCTTCTCACTCAATGAAGAACTAATTCAATAAAGGATAAGCATAGCTAAAGCCTTCTAAGCCCCAGAAACTGCCTTAGTCTTGTAACATAAGTGTTTTGGCTTAGCCACAAAAATCATAGAGCAGAAAAAGAAATTGAAGTTTTCCAAATTCTCTCTTATTTAATATTCTAGTAACTCAAACATCTGAACTTCTTATGCTGTTGGCTCAAGAATAATGGTGACATTGGTAACAAGCCAGAAAGAGATCTAGATTTCTTTTTCTGACTTGGAAACTAAATTGTACATAATGTAATTTGGACATTAAGGAAATTTGATGGGAATTTACATACAGTAGAAATGGTAACTCTTCGGGTACCACAATTTTGGATTGTTGAGTTTACTGCATGGCCTCTCCACCTCCAGCGTCTCAAATGGAGGTCTTCCTGAAATGAGGAGGTTCACAAAGGCTCACCCATTTCCAAAAGCTGAGATACTAACTGAGATAAAATTGTATGGTCAATAGAAAGAGAGTTCAGATGAGGTTTAGAAGATTAAAAACCTACTCCTGACTCAATCACCCTATTATACTTGCTATAACTTCGCAGCCACGGCACAATCTCTCTGTATTTGTCAGACAACATAGTTGCAAGAGACATTAAGTTATTGTGAAAAGACTATGGTATTGTCTAACAAACTGGGTTGAAAATGTGGCTACATTATTTATTGGCTTTATGATCTTGAGCAAATTCTTTGTCTTTGGAGTATCAATTGCCATTTTTTAAAATGGGTAATAGTATCCTTCCCTTCAAAAAGGATTAGTATTAAAAATTAAATGGTAAGACATTAAAGTGAAGACATTTTGCAAACCAAATACACTTGATGAACGGCAGTTATTGTCACTGTTGCAGTCCTATCTGTGCTGCAGGTCAGTGATGTAAGTGAACACAGACTGTGAAGAGTAAATTCCCACACTAACATAAGGTATGATTGTTATTCATATCGGCCACCAGATCAGTCTCCCAGATATGAAAGCTCCTTAGATTTCCCATGTCAAAAATCACATTTATCAGAAAGTTGTTGGTGGTCCACAGCCATTGACACTGTCTCAGAAAACAGAAAGGAAAGGCATAATGGCAGAAAGTGATGGCAAGGAGGAGGGAGTCACTGGAGACCAGAACATAACTCCAGGTAGAAGGGGAGCCAGAATGTGGGATCACAGAAAAGCCCATCTGGCTATCTAGGAATCAGGACACACTCTGTGACATCCTCCCTCATAACCTGAGAGTTAGAAGACCCACAGTAGTCTTGGACACATCCCTCACCCCTTGGGGCCTCGTATTCTATATCTGGGAAAGCGACTTCTGTCATTGATTTCCTATACCTAAGCTGATTGGGGTCCACTGTTTAACAGAGACATAGGAGCAATGGGAAATACCATTCTAGTCAAGTTAGGGCATGAGCTCTTGATCTGAATCAAAAGGGGACTGAAATTTACCACCAAACAGCAGCAGCAGCAGCTAAGTTTTAAACCATGCCTTTCCCTTTAGAAAAGGACTTCATATTCATTAATTTTTAAATAATTACTTTATTTCAAACTCTTTGTAAAATCTACAAAATCACTCCAGCACTACTCACATGCATTGTTGCATATAAACCATCCAACAACCTTATGAAAGCTCGATGGTCATGCCCATTCTGTCATGGAAGAAATCAAGGCTAAGAGAAGTGAAATGGATTTCTCTGGATCAAACAGCTAATAAACAGCTCCATTTTATTTTTTAAATACCCCATCTTCATTGATTTTTTTCCACTTGCTACAGAGGAGGATATTTACCTCCTTTGCCGCTTGACCATGATTAGGTAAAACAGGACATCACTTTCTTAAAGGGATTTTTGGATGTGCCCAGCTTGTGGGCAGGACCGGGCAGGATTGAATGATGTAGTTAAATTCTTCAGCTCATTGCAGAGGTTCAGGAATGCAAGCCCCTTTTCATATGAGGAAACAACTTGCTACAAGTGCACTGGAAAAAGCCAAAGCTTCAGATGAAGAGGGGAGATTCGAAGACAAAGTTGGCTGTGTGTGTGGATGGATGTCACTATGGTATGACTGAGAACCCCGCAAGCAACAGCAAGCTTCCCACCTCTATTCTTCCAAAATATAATAGGTATTTCTGTCAAAGGCTGCTAGCCTTCCAAACAGCTCTAATAATAAAACACAGTTATCCCTTAGGAAGAGCTTCCCCTTAAGAATTAATACTTTCTTATCAAGATTTCTCTGACAATTACCCTGAGGGAGACATGAAATAGAGGCCTGAGTAGAAAGAGGCTTATCTTTCTTATGTCTTAGGACTACATGGAGGAGCGGAAGTGGTGGAGTTGGGTTTCTTTCTTTGTGATCCTGATCACTTAGCCTCAAAATTCAAAATTTGCAGAGTGTGAATAAAATGATTTGATGAGAGTGAGAGTGAAAGAGATTTGCTGGCTATAGACCGATGCTCTGAGAAAAACTAGAAATGCTGAGCAAAATATGTATAGAAAATTTTACTTGAAGGTCTCAGTGAGCTACTAAGGCAGTGAGGACGTAAGAGGATAAGATCTTGGGGGGACTGGAAGTACAGAGACCTGAGACCCACATGCAGGGCTACTTGTTCGCATGAGATAATTTTCAATTCTCAAGCTGCTATTAAGAGGCTGAGTAGCTGAACCAAACCTCTTACTCTCTTATCAGTCTTGGGGCACAAACTTGGATTTGAGTTATACAAGAAGAAGGGGCCCATGAAGACATACAGACTTTCAGTTGAGACCCCAAAGAACTATATCACAGATTGAGGGACAACTGGAGATAGATCTGCCCTCACAAAGTTTGTAACCCTGTTTCCCATTGGCTGAATCTCTAACCAGATGGAGGGGACCTTTCCCCACCCTGTCTACCTCCCAGAAACAAAATAAATCATCTCTGCAGCATAATAACACAATTCAGAGCCTCAAATTTTCTCTATAATTTTTATACTCAGCATCAGGTATAAAATATTATGTGGCATACCAAGAGACAAGATAAAATGCCCCCAAATCCAATCAACCAATCAATAAGAGATACAGAGCTACAAAAGATCCAGATATTAGAGTTATTAGCGTTGGGCTTGAACATATTAATTACATATATTTTAAAGATATTAGAGGACAAAATGGAGGAATTTAGCAAAGAAAGCTATAAAACAAAATCGAATGAAAATTGAAGGCTAAAACACATAATAACTTAAACTAAGGATTCAATTGAAAAGATAATTAGGAAAACAGAAGATGGGTCAGAAGGAACCTATATTAAATGTTAGTTAAGAGGTCATTATATTAAATGTTAAATAGCCTATATACCACCATTAAAAGAAAGGATTTTACAATGGATTAAAAAAGTGATATGCTACTTACAAGAAACACATTTTAAAAATAAGCCTTCAGATAATTTGAGAATAAAGGAATGGAAGAAATATTGAATATAAGCACTAACCACAAGAAGGGTGTATGTTTACAACTGCCAAGTAAATTAGACTTTAAGGCAAGGAGTATTACTAAAAATAAATAGTGGAAATTTCATAATAATAAAGAAGTCAGTTGTTCAGGATGATGTAAAAATCCTAAATTTATATTTATCAAATAAATTAAACTCAAAAATACATGAAGCAAAAGTTACCAGAACTATAGGGGGAAAGGGAGAACTTCACAATCAAAGTGGGAAGTTTTAACACACCTCTCGGTAAAAGTGAAAAAAAATGAAAAAAAATCAGGTATCATATAAAAGACATGAACAATACAATTAACAAACTTGATCAGATATGTACATGGATGTATACACACAAATGAAGAATACTGTGCACAAGGACTGCAGACATTGCACAGAACATTCACCCAAATTAAACACATTCCAGGTATACTGCAGAGTATATTCTCTGACCAGAGTGGAATTACCTATAAATCATTAAGAAAAGATATCTAGGAAATCCTTATGTACTTGGAAATTAAACAATGTTCTTCTAAATAACTCAATGGTCAAAAAATATCACAATAGAAATTAGAAAAGATACTGAATTGAATGACTATGAAAATACATGACACTAAAAAACCTTGTCGGATACAGCTGATGCCATGCTAAGAGGGACACATATATCATTAAATGCACATGTTAGAATAAGAAAGGCTAAAAATCAGTGCTCCTTTGTCCATCTTAAGAAATTAGAGAACAGCAAATAAAACCCAAGAAATGGAATAAAGAAAATAGTAAACGGAGCCGAAAGTAATGAATTTATGAAATGTACATTAAAATAATCAACAAAGACAAGCATTTTTTGAGAGGCCTTATAAAATGATAAATTCTGGGATGGGGGAGGGGCGAGACTGCACAAGAGCAGATTCAAAATTCATAAAAAATTAGCAAATCAATTCCGTATTTGCAAATATGTGTGTATGTGTATTAATATAACACAATCAAGGTAGATAAATTCTGGAAATGTATGTTGCTTTAATGTTTAAAAGACTGGAAGAAAATATTTGCAAAAGATATATCAGATAAAGGACTATTATCAAAAATATACAAAGAACACTTTAAATTCAACAATAGGAAAATGAACAACCCAATTTAAAAAAATGAAAAAAAAAGACCCGAACAAACACCTCACCAAAGAAGATATACAGATGGTAAATAAATGTATTAAAAGATATTCAACATCATATGTCATTAGGAAATTACAAATTAAAACAATAGTTAGACACCACTACATACCTACCAAAACAGCCAAAATCCAAAACACTGACAACACCAAATGCCGATGAGGAAGAGAAACTCTCATTCACTGCTGGCTGGAATGCCAAAACGGTACAGCCATTTTGCAAAACAGTCTGGCAGTTTCTTACAAAACAAAAGATACTCTTACCATATGATCCAGCAACCATGCTCCCAGGTATTTACCCAAATGGATTGAAAACATGTCCACACAAAAACCTTCACATAGATGTTTACACAAGCTTTATTCATAATTGTGAAAACTTGGAAGCAACCAAGATGTCCTTCAGTAGGTGAATGGATAAACTGTGGTACATCCAGACAATAAATATTATTTAGCATTAAAAATAAATGAGCTTGAACAGAAACTTTTCAAAAGAACATAGACTAATGGCCAACAACGTATGAAAAAAATGCTCAACATTTCTAATCATCAGGGAAATGCAAATCAAAACCACAATGAGGTATCACTTAACTCTAGTGAGAATGGTCTTTATCAAAAAGTACCAAAACAATAACTGCTGGTGTGGATGTGGAGAGATAGGAACACTCATACACTGCTGGTGGGACCGCAAACTAGCACAACCTCTGTGGAAACTAATTTGGAGATACCTCAAAGATCTACAAGTTCTACAAGTAGAACTACCATTTGATCCAGCAATCCTATTACTGGGCATCTACCCAAAGGAAAAAGAGATAGTCTATAAAAAAGACATCTGCACTTGAATGTTTATAGCAGCACAATTCACAATTGCAAAGATGTGGAAACAACCCAGTGCTCATCAATACGTGAGTGGATTAATAAAATGTGTTATGTGTATAATATGGAGTTCTACTCATCCACAAAAACCAATGGTGGTCTACCACCTCTTGTATTATCCTGGATGGAGCTGGAGCCCATTCTACTAAGTGAAGTGTTATAAGAATGGAAAAACAACACATGTACTCACCATCAAATTGGTATTAACTGATCAACACTTAGGTGTACATATAGTAGTAATATTCATCGGGTGTCAGGAAGCTGGGAGAGGGGAAGTGGGGAAGGGTATATTCACACCTAATGGGTGCAGTGCACACGATCTAGGGTATAGACATGCCTGAAGCTCTGACTCAGGTGGGGCAAAGGCAATATATGTAACCTAAATATTTGTACCCCCATAATATGCTGAAAAAGAAATTTAAAAAAATAAAAAAATAAATGAGCTATCAAGCCATGAAAAGACGTGGAGGAAACTTAAATGCATATTACTAAGTGAAAGAAGCCAACCTGAAAAGGGTACATACTGTATAATTATAACTATATGATATTTTAGAAAAAGCAAAACCAGGGAGACAATAGCAAGATCAGTGGTTGCCAGGGGTTGGGGAGAGGGATGGATGAATAGGCGGAGCAATGAGGATTTTCGAATCAGTGAAACTATTCTGTGTGATACTATAACGGCGAATACATATCATTATACATTTGTTAAAACCCATAGAATACACAGCACATGAGAACCCTGATGTAAACTATGGACTTTGGGTAATGATATGCCAATGTAGACGCATCAATTTTAACAAGTGCACCACTTTGGTGTAGGACACTGATAGTGTGGAAGGCTGTGCAAGTGCAGAGGAGGGAAGTACCTGGGAACTCTCTGTATTTTCTGTTCAGTTTTGCTGTGAACCTAAAACTTCTCCCCTCCCCCAGCCCCCCCCAAAAAAAAAGTCTACTTAAAAAAAAGATCAATAAAATTCACCACATTAATAGAATAAAGGAGGAAAAGCAAATGATCACCTAAATAGATATAAAAATAAAAATTTGATATTTGGCAAAATTCAATACCCACTTAAGTTGAAAACTCTTCACAAAATAAAAACAAAAGAGGACTTTCCTAATTGATAAAAGGGTAGCAATAGAAGTACTGTAGTCACCATTCAAAGTTAGTGGTTTCAATCTCAGAGATTGACAGTGAGACAAAAGTATCTTTCAAGACCATTTCTATTCAATATTGTACAAGAGGTTCTAGCCAATGGTATAAGAAATAAATATAAGGATTAGATAGTAATTATTTACAGAAGATGAGATTTTGTGTACGGAAAATTTTAAAACCATAAATTCTTAGAATAAATAAGTGACTTTAGCAAGGCTTCTGGCTTCAAGGTCAATATATGAAAATTATTTCCATCTCTATATACTAGCATCAAAAAATAACTAAATTAAATTACAATAGCATTTAAAAAATCATATACCTAGGAATAAATGGAATAGGTATAAGAATTCTGCACACACATGTGCGCACATGCACACATGAAGAACTATTGAACTAAACTGAAGAAGACCTGAGTAAGTGGAAGGATATTCCTGTGATCATGGACTGGGAGACATCATATTGCAAACATGCCAATTCTCCACAAGTTGGCCTATTAATTCAAAGATCAATCAAAATTCCATCATTGTTTCATTGTTTCTGTTATTAAGACAGATAAAGTGACTCCAAAATTTCTCTATGGAAGTGCAAAGAGCCAAGAATAAGCAATACAGTCTTGATCCATGACTAGATGTTAGGCCTTATAATAATATAAAACTGTAGTCATTAAAAGTTAGAGGCATTGACCCAGAAAAGTATACAAATGGAATAGACTAGAAAGTCCAGGACAAATTCACACAAATGTAGACAAGTGATTTATAACAAAAGCAGTCAGAAATGAAAGGCCTTTTCAGATATCTTCACGAAAAAATAATTCTAGATCCTTTACCGCATACCATACATGAAAATAAATGTCAGGTGTATTACAGTTCTAGACATGAATGCAAAATACAAGACTTCTAAAGGATAACATAGAATACCTTCATGACCTTTGAGTAGACAAAGTTGCTTAAACAGGACTTCCTTACTAGCTGTAAAGAAAAAGACTAATACAGTGGACTCCAGTGTTAGGGAATACTATACAATGCTGAACAAGAATAACAAAAATCCCAAAATTAATATGCATACTATATACTTCCATTTATATAAAATTTTAAAAGAAAGTAAAATTAATTCATAGCATTAGAGGTCTGAATTCTGGCTATCTTTGGAGAAAAAGTAGTATTGCCCAGGATGGGATATGAGAAAGTTTTGGTGGGGTACCAAGAATATTTTACTTTTTTTGTCTGGATGGTGATAGCTTATGATAATTCATAAGGTTAAATATTATAATTTGTGCATTTTCTGTACATGTCATAGTTCACTTTAAAAGTTAAAAATAAATTGACAATTATCAAGTGAATACAAGGCATGTAGTACAGTATTAAGAACTCTTTCCCTTTTCATTGGTAGGATAAGGAGCACATGAAAGACATGCTAATAAAACAGATATGAAAGAACAATTTTACTGTTTTGCCTTATGCAGATCAGAAAAAAAATCAATTTAAAAATATATCAACAGGTGTGACCCAGCATGTGATTGAAATAAAGCTATCAAATTGTATCCAGGGAGATCAAATTGTTGACGCAATCTGTAGTTTCTCAGCTAGTCCCATTGAGCCAGATAGAAATACAATATGTTACCAAAATTAACCTGTAGAAGGGAGTCAGGCAAGTTGAAAACACGGAGTGGGACTGTTCAGCTCATTAGTGAGTGAAACGCTTATGATCACAGGAGAAGCACTATGCTTCTTCCATTATAGATAGTGCTTATGCACTGCATTGTAATCACCAAAAGATAGAAATGCAAGATAGGTAGTACAAATACACTACATACACACACACACACACACACACACACACACACACACACACACACACACCTCCTCCATCATTCACTGACTATGAGCCAATGGGGTGCAAGATGGAGTAGAATAGAAAGAATAGGTGTGTAGCCTCTGGCATGAAAGCAGAAGTATTATTATGATTATTTGAAGATCTGAGGGATGGTTAAACTCTGACACATGGACCTGCTAAGTAGATCCCTTGAAGTTAAATGTCAAAATTATCTATAAATACATAGAGGTGGTTTTTTGCTTTGTTTTGTTTTTTGGTGAGAGGTTCCATGATATCCAGCACATCCTCCAAGGCATTCCTGACTCTCCACAAATTATGACCACTGGTCAGTACTTTGTTGTTTACAAATTACTTTCACAAACATGATCTTCTTTGAATCCCATTATTATCCTGTGAATAGGGCAACATGGTAGACAATATCTTATTCTAAAGATTAGGATAAAATAGTTTAGAGACGTTAAATGACTTGTCCAAGGCCACATTATAAGTGGTAGAGCTGAAGGTTGAATTAAATGTATGACTCCTTGAAAACTCCCTGAACAATACTTGACATCTATCCATGCAAATCCCACCAGGGACAGGGAAAACATGATTCCATTAGGTACTCTATTTCACTCTGGAGCAAGGGTCATTTGTACTACCCTCAGAGAGTCACATATCTTTGCTTTCTGAAACTCCCATCCTAGTTCCACCTTCTAGAGTTCTGCCATATTAGTTCAATGCTTTGTCCTTGGGTCAAGCCACCATTTGGGTGGGTGAAGGTATGGTAGGCTCCTCCCTAAGCCTCAGTATTTACCTGACACTGTGAGCGTTTGCATATGATGCACAAGTATAACTTTGATAATAGAATGTGGTACAATGAACAATGTCCTCACAAAGCCCTCTCAGAGCCTGACCCACAAAATATTAATATGCATGAGCTGATTTAGAAGCCCAGTCTTGCATTTTCTTTTCCACAAAGCCAGACTAGTGTGGAGACTGCAGCTGGATTTAGGATTCCTCAAGGAGAAGCCAGTAGAACAAGACATGGCATCAGCCTTCACAAAGCCTGTGTCAGCGCATCTTGCGCATGCCGGAACATGTGGCGTGCTGAGCTGAGATGTGCAGTAAAGGACAGCCAGGCTGACAAAGTGTGGGAAGCATATGGCATGGGTGGGGCCCATAGCTGTGTCAGGAATGCACGCACATATGGTGACGATAATGTGCATGGGATATTATCCTTAATCTTTCTTTCTCAGAAAAATCATTGTACACACACACAAACACACACACACACACACACACACACACACACACACACACACACACACACACACCCCAGCCAAAAATTAGAGAATGTCAGTTTGGAAATCGGTATTAGATATCATCTGTTCAACTCCCACATTTTATAGAAGAAACTGAAGCCCAGAATGTGTGGGACAGAACATATTCTAGGTCACACAAACCCAGGAACTAGAATGTAAGACTCCTTTATTCCCAGTGTGGAGCTCTTTTGTCTGTACCAAGCTACTTCTCCATAAATGACAGCACCCAGCTTTATCTCCCTCTCCCCAGATGGAACTGAGGCTCTCCTGAACAGAAAGCCTCGTGGCAGGTCTTACAGCATGATAAAGATGATTCAGACTCTGGACTGTCTATATGTCAACACTTGGCTTTAAAACTTAAATGGAGCCCTGGGAGGTCCAAAATGGAACAGAAACCTGTCAGCTTTGGAAAACCAGAAGGTTCCCAGACCAATGTCTTTTTTTTTCTATATCAGGATATTATGAGGGTACAAACATTTTGGTTACATATAATGCCTTTGCCCTGCCCAAGCCAGGGCTACAAGTGTGCCCTTTCCCCATACAGTGTGCTCCACGTCCATTAGTTGTGGGGTTACCCACCCCCACCACCCCCCTCCCACCTGACCGGCTCATTCATATCAGACCAATGTCTTGAACACATGCACAAGTGATCTCTCCAGCAAAGAAACAAGGTTGCCACAAAGACAGACACATGGAGCCATTTGCACTTCCCTTCTGACAGGCTCCCAGGAGGGTAGGGCCTGGATTTAAGCAAAGACAGTGGTGGATTCCACATGTTCTGTAGGGTTCCTTCAGACCCTTAGCCAAAGAACCAAGGGCTTCCAGAGCCTCACCCTTCTTTTCTTCCCACTCTCCTGCCTAACTGCAGATGCCTGCCTTTGCTTCACCAGCCTGAAGTCTCAAGTGCAAATATGAGACTCCTTTCCCAGTCCTATTTCTTATCCAGGCTGGTGATCTATTAATAGCAGTGACATTTAAAGCCCTGTCTGGCATCCATGGTGACCTCAATGAAGACTTTAAAGGGCCCATGGGTGGCTCAACCAGTTTTCTCAGGGCTACACATCTTGGACACAAAAGAGGAAACACACAGATGAATAAATGCCTTCCATTCTCTCTGGTGCTCAAGTCCTGAAAGTTGCCTTTCAAGGCCCTCTCATACGGTGACGATAATGGTAACCTTCCAAGAGAACACCAAAATTATTCTCTCTCTTATCTGAACTATAAATCAATCTCTTAAACATGTTCTACTAAAAGCATATGATGGTTAGCTGGCTTCTCTTATTCTTGCATTATTCCTGAAATTCTGAATCTTCAACAAGCTACTTACTAATACTTCAGAATGCAGATCTAATGTCATGCCTTCTGTGAAGGCACCCTCAACACCACAACCTGGGAGTTCTTAGTTCTGCAGGGTTCTTGAGGGTCTAAGTGCACACGTGTATGGAATAGCACCCCTAGATTGTACTGCAAATGTCACATTAATCTCAGCAGACACCTATTTCCCCTACCATGCTAAACAAATTAATCGCTTTCCACTTGTCTCTAGCCTAGGTCTAGCACTTGGTAGGATTGCAGTCAATATTTGATGGAGGTGAAGCAGGAAGACAGGGACCACAAAATGTTGAGTATAGAGCTATGTTCAAACTGTATGTACTCCAAAAACCCATGGCTTGCAGACTGACTGGTTAACTCTACAACTGTGAACCAGAAGAAGAAATAAGGTTGGGAGCCTTCCATCCCAAACTCTCACATCAGAAGAGCCCACCATGTTTCTGAAGTACATAGAGGAGGTAGAACCCTCCTTCCCCATCCTAAAACAGAAGAAAAGATAAAATGACCACTCAAGATTTGTTCCAGGCCAAGGATTACATAATTAGAGGAGCAAACCACAAACTATGCAGCCACAAGTACCTTTTCTTAACCAATACTCTAAAATAAAGCAAGATTTCATTTATTTTTCTCATGCTTTAATGCTGAATTTTTAATTCCAGGCCTCCAGCTGGTAAGTCAAACAAAATTTGGGAAATGTTCAAAATTTTGAGAGAACTCAAAGGGTAATTTGGTCTCATCAAAACCAAACCAAACCATTGGCAAACAGAGGCTGGCGACTTGTAAATTCACCAGGAGATGTCCCAATGGTGCTTAAAGATTTTGCAAACATACTCCATTCCCTCAGCAGATTTCTCACCAAGTGAGGGCCAGAGCCTCCATCTGCTTTCCATCACTGTCCCCACAATCGCTCTTTGGTGGGGCTCTGCCCCGTTTACAATTGCTACGTTGCCAAAGTGGCCCACCCGGACAGAGCTCAGGGAGACCCAGGCCAAGTTTCCCAGCCTGGTGCTGAGTTCCAGAGACTGTGGCCCTGCCAAGGGCGTGGCTCCATCTTCTGCCATGAGCACCCTCACATTTTGCTTCTCTCTACCTCCAGTTTTTACTCTTAGAGAATGGCCATCAGCAGATGATAATGAATGTGCTTTCAGATCCCATGATGGGCAACACAATGCAATGAAGAGAATTTTGGCCAGCGAAGTGGAATCTTATAACCTGAAACACTTCAAAAGTAGCGAAGTAGAACTATAGGAATGCTCCTTTTGGGAAATGATGTAGTTAACCTTAGGCAAATGCATTCAACCCAGGGAGTCCATGAAACATAGCTGTAATGTGTGTGTAATCATCCTAATTATGTTGGATTTCTTTAATCACTTGCACAGACATGGCATTAGGCTTAGTTTGGCAGTTGAGATTCCAGCAAATGATGCAGCTTTGGGAGATGCATAAATCTGGATGCAATCTGGTCCGAACTACACAGACTATGGAGAGCTATCCTCAAGAAGGTGCCCTTCGCCCATCTCTACCATGCAATGCTGAAGTGACTTGGCATGTGGACATGAGGACAGACTGCAAGTGATCCGGACATGTAATACTAAGATCAGTTAGCATTTTACTTTCAGTCTTTTCTAATGAAGTAATACTCAATATGGCAAGACAGCTATGCATGAAAATTACACCTCGGGATTTTTATGATTGTGAAAATGGGAAAACTAGGTAATGACTAACGTCTCTTGCATGGATTACATCTCTTGCTCCAAACCCCTACCTGGTCTCCCTGCATCTACCCATGGACTGGAGCCAGAATGATCTTTCTAATAAGCCAATCTGATCTTTTAGCTCCTCCAGTTTAAAATTCCATGGTGATTTTTCCAAGCCTCTATGACATAGTCCCTCCTCTTGAAGTTTACATGCCAGGTTCTTCATGATCTTGCCCCTAAGCACTTCTGCTATCTGCTCCCTGACCACCTTCTTACACTCCTCCTCCATAACAATGTCTGGCCAAATAAAGTTCAGTGCCTTCAACATAGCAATATCAACATAGCATGTATGATGTCCTCTGACCCATCATACAAGCTGTTTCCCTAAGTTGAACTCTTTCTCCCTGGTCAATTCTGAAACATTTGTCAGGTCTCAACTTCCATGTCACCTCTTCCAGAAAGCCTTCCTTGATCTTTGCCTAAGACTGGATTCTGTGTTCCTTCAAATGCTCCCATAACTCTTCATGTTCCTGTAAAGCTCTTGCCACATTGGGTTGGTAATGTAAATACTTTTTGTAGACTCTATCCTCTGTGACAGCAGAAGCCCATTTTGCCTCCCAGTTTATTCTTAACATTGTGCCCAGCACATAGTAAGTACTTAATAAATGTTCATTTTAATGTTGCCATTACATATCAGGAAATGCTAAAGTAGATTATTACTAGACTAGTTCAAACAGACTAGTATGTAGTCAATAAAAGTGAAATTCATGGAGATTATATAACATAAAAACATTTGTATTGTTTACTGAAAAAGCAAAATAAAAATGTACATTTTCAGTATAACAACTATATGCCAAAATACATTCACAAAAAATAGGCTAGAAATAAATTTAACACATTAGCAATGGGTTGTGTCTGGGTGTTAGAATTACGGGTACCTTTTTCTTCCATTATTAATTTCTAAAATTTTGAAAAATAAACATTTTTAGAATATAAAATATAATTTAAAAATATAATGTTAATAATCTCTAACTACAAAATAAAATATTTTCATTGCAGAAAAACATAAAACCATCAAAATGCTGAAAGGAAAAGGCTATGAAAGTCACCTATAATTTCACCACTACTGAGTTCAGTAAATGTCCCTCTACTTGTGTGTTTACATGCATATATGTGAATGTTCACTTAAAAATCACCTGGCCAATTGACAAAAAGAGGCAAGGTGAACGAAACTACTAGACTGTGAACTACAGGGTTTCCTTGGAGTCTCCAATAGCAGTAACCAAAGGCAAATAAATATGCCTTCTGTTTGTTTGCTTCTATCATTCGTTCATTCATTCCTAAGATATTCCTTGATCTCCTATCAGGTGCTAAATGCTGAACATCAGAACAGGGAGAAAATAAGCCCACAGTCTAGTGCCATCTGTCCATGTTTATGACATGACTACTACACTAGGGGGTATGCAAATCACAAAAGGAAAGTGGTCAAGAGGGGAATATCTTCGCTCAGGGAGCAAGGAGGGAAGGGAATGCCTAGCACTGAAGATGGTGAGTAGAAGCAGGAGGCCTGGGGCTTTCAACAGGGAAGGAGAACCCAGCAGAAAAACAAAGAAAGCCACACTTCAGAGGTAGTTTTAAAAAGCAGGCAAGAAACTGCCAGATTGGTCCTTAAACATTACAGCTCTTACTTAGTCAAAATCATGTCAAATGAACAGGCAAACTCTGCCCTGGTGTCTAAAGGATGAAGTCTGGCTTTTAGTTAAATATTGACAGGAATAATTTATATTTCTAAAACCATGTCCATAGGACATTTCCTTGAAGACATTTGGAACTGTCATCAATGAGAATTCTGCTTTTAAATGAACTCCACAATGCTCAGAATTACGACTAGGGAACAAGACTGACCAAAGCTGAGTGTTTTAAATAGTCAGGTGATCATTAAAGGACCTTTCTGTGGTTCTACAAAGTCTCCACCCAACCCAGCTAGTGTCCAGTAGCCTCTGTTGACCAGAGATAGCACCGTGGTTCTGCACTGATGTTCTCATCCCAACACTTAAATGACCAAACTCTTCTCAAGCCCAGACTCTCATCAAATCCAATTTCTGTGCCTCTTTCTCTTAGGATTATGATTGTTATAGGTGCTAGGTAAAATCGAAAGCAGTAAGTTGTACTTGAGATAATACTGTTAAGGAGCAGGGAAACTTGTATTCTTGCTATGACTTTAAAACTGTGTTCCCTTTCATCTGTAATATGGCAGAAGGTGATTGACTAATTATATCTAAAGTCATAATCTAATTATATCAGCTCCAGCTCAATTGTCTAAAATTCCATGTTTATCATATTGCCTTTCTTCATAGTGATGCCTTAAAGATCATTTTGTCTTTATACTTGAATTCAAAACAAAGGTTCTAACACAAGTACTCTTGTAAGTGTAGTTACATGGAGAGATTGTCCTGGCCCACATGAAGTCAGTTATTGAGCTCAGCTATCTATCAGCAAGACAGAGTAGTACAATCAAAACAACCCAGGATTTAAAGGCAGACAGTTTTGACTGTCACTTGGTCACCTTCTAGCTATGGGATCTTGCACATACCTCTTAACTTGTGTCTCTTTTTACTCATCTACAAAACTGAAAATGATCAGAAAATCTATTTTACAGGATTGCTGTGAGTTAAATAATGAGATAAAGCTTAGTTATTCTAATTCAAATCTCAAGGTTGAGAAGGGCTTAGGAGTTATTTTTGAATTGGATGAGAACTGGGCCTAATAATGTCTAGCGCATTCACTCATTCATTCTTCTGCCAAGTTCCCCTGTGAGCAGAGGGTATGTGTTCTAACTCCTCTGGAAATTTTAGTGGCATCCCAAGTTCTGAAATTTTGATTGAATAAGAGAATCAATGGGAAAAATAGCAATTTAAAGTTTGTTAAATTATTTAAAAGCAAATAGAAATAGGATAAGATTGAGTCTCCCCATGCCTTGAGCAATTATTCTTTCCCTAAGACATACCAGCAACTCTGGGGATCTTTCCCTGCCTTGCTCCACTCTCCACCACAAAGCCAGGCTGAGCTGCACACTCCCTCTCCTGCGTACCCTCCACCTGCCACACCTCTACAGCAACACCCAGTCCTCAGCGCGGCATCCCTGCCTTTCCTGTCAGCATATAAGCTTTTTGAGGCATGGAATGACCTCATTGACGGGCATTCAATGAATGTTTTGGAATGAGTGAAAGGATCAAAGGAGGGATGAATGGGTAGACAATGACGGAGAGAAGATGCCTCAGTGAATTGTAGCTCACCTCGACTAAGATTTTGAGAAATTCTTTCAGCCTTTTTGAGTTTTTTTAAACCTTAAAGTTTTCTACCTTAAAAAATAGGTAGAATCAAAGACCATCTCCAGAGACTCTTGAGCAGGTTCTATGGATCCGATAATAATGGTTTCATGTTTTGCTTCACAAATCTGGTCCAGGAAAGTTACCTGTTTCACCCCAAGTATATCTCCTTTTAGAAGAGACATGCCTCCCCTTTTCCATGATGGATGGAAGGGTACTTGACAATCCACCTTGAACCAATCCTGTGTATCAGTGGAGGGCAGATGCAATAGCCAACCCCACTCCCATGACAGCCACAGAGGCACAGCAAGGTGAGAAGAACCACTGTGATCACCTTTTAACCTTTCAAGGGGGGAAAAGAAGGAAGCAGCCAAAAGACCAGGAAACGGTGGAACTTTCATCTTTAGAACATAAGATGCTCAACAAATATCTCTCACTGGCTATACATCTCATTCCTATTTTGTTAATAAAACCCAACTACGTCCCCATCCCACATCTCTGTGCCAGGTACTTAGCATACAAGAAAACACAATGACTCATTAAAAGCCTTTTTATGATGTTCACAACTCTCTCCTTACCACCTCTGATATGTTAACAGTTTGTGGGTCACGGTGAGATCTAATGAAGAGGTCACTAAAACCCTTACTCTCTTCCTGCCACAGAGCAGGCAGTAAAAGAAGGCACCGCAATGTGAACCCCACTATGGTCCCTTTCCACACGTCAAGTTAACACGGCAGGACATGTGGACTTGTGCACAGCCATCCTTTCCAGAATGCCTCCCATACTTCTCAAACCCATCCACTCAGCACTTCTCCAGTTTTTAAATAAAGAACATATGCAGATGCAAATGAGCTCTAGGAGCTCTTCCTGTTCTTTCTCTTGTTTGATAATTTATAGGTTTTCTTCACTGGTCAGCTAAAGTAAAAGGACATTCATTTGGGGTGGAGAGCGCTTTCGGATTTTCCGATCATGTGATGAAATAATCATCTTTTTAAAATAAAGCTGGAAAAAGTTTCAAGTTCTTGGGTTATCCTCACAAATACAAATAATTTCAAGAGATTGGAGGGTCAGGGAAAACACGACGGAGAGGGAGATGGTGGAAGAGAGAGAGAAAGACAGTGAGAGAGAAGAGGAGAAAAGACGAGGGCACAGGGGCTGGGGAGACTATATGAATAAATTATTTTCAAAGTTTTAATCCCCTAAAATTAAAATAGGGAGGACTCCATGAATGAATGAACAGGAACAAGCCACAGTGTGATTTCCCCCCACTATTCTTCCCACCCTGTTTGGAGCTAGTTCTTTCTGGGTACAATTACAAACACTTCCATGAGCTATGAGCTCTGACTTCTGAAGTTCACCCCTGAATGATCATGACAACAAGACATTGCTTTCAAAACCTAGCAGTCAATTGCACCCTTAAACTAAAGAGAATTTTTCACTTAAGTTAAAATGATGACAAGTCTGGGTTCTTTAAGCAGTTGTAGGAGCAGCATTCCACTGTTCCTGGCAGGGGTGGGTCTGCTGCTCCCCACCTTCCCCGCCTCACCTTAACCATCTGAAAACACACCTGGGCACCACGCTGCCCCTCAATGTCCTACGCAGCTTTTATTTCACCAAGTGACAAAGGGTGGCCTCAGGGAGTAAAGGAGACCAGCATGCATTCCAGCCTCCTTTAGTACACATATTCAAGTCAGAAAGAAAACAGAAGCTTGTAGATTTCACAGAACCACGAGAGACCGAGCCGGTCAGACGCCTGGGATCTTATGAGTCTGAGTCCCTGCCAATTGTGTTAGTTTTCTATCGCTGCTGTGATAAATTGCCACAAACAACACAGATTTATTATCTTACTAATCTAGAGGTCAGAAGTCCAAAATGTGTCTCCCTGGGCTTAGAATCAGGGTATCAGCTGGGCTGGTTCCTTCTGGAAAGAATACTTCACTTTTGCCTTTTCCAGCTTCTAGAAGCTGCCTGCATTGCCTGGCTTATGGCCCCTTCCTCCATCTCCAAAGCACATCACGCCAACCTCCATTTCTGTTATGGCATCTCCTTTTTCTATTAGTGGCCCTGCCGTTCCCCTTCTGTAAGGACCTTTGTGAGGACAGTGGGCCCACCGAGATAATCCAGGATAATCCCCCCATTTCTCAATATCATTAATTTAATCCCCTCTGCAGAGTCTCTTTTACAGTGTCAGAAGTGGAAAATTGTGGTTGTATACGGCATGGCAAGGGAAGGCCTCTGTGAGAAGGAGATTTTGGAGAAAGACCTGAAGGAGGGGTGAGAGCGAACCACTGCGACACCCAGGGAAGAATGCGCCAGGCAGGGAACACAGCAGGGGCCCAGGCTTAGCAGGGCGCACGCCCAGCATGTTCCTGGACATCCCGGGGACCAGTGTGGCCACCGAAGAGTGAGCAAGGGGGAGAGAGGGGCAGATGAGGTCAGAGAGGTCTCAGAGGGCCTCAAATACCATTCAATAACTTGGCTTTTATTCTAAGTAAAAGCCAGCAATTAAACAAGCACATTTAAGGTTGAAGATTTTTAGGGTTCCCTTTTTTTTCATTTTTATTTTTTTTTTTATTGTGCTCACACACAGACATTTAAAAATAGCTGCTAAATGCTTCTTCCGGGGAATGTGAAACACTCATAATAATAATAAAAAAGTGCCTTGGGCTTTCTTACAACTGGATACATCAAAGGGTTTTCACTAGTAATTTGGGGAGCCTCCGCCTCTGGGTGCCACTGCTGTGATTTCAAAATAGAATTATCTCGTGCTATGTGATTTCTTGAATCATTAGTTTTCCATTTTCTCTCCCTCTTTTCTTTTGGTTCCAATTTTTTTAAAGTCCAGCACTAGTATATGCAAGAAGTTTTAAAAAAAATGAAGAAAGGTGACTTCTGGGCAATCGGGTAAAGGGGGAACTGCAGAAGAGGGAAAGAAACAGCTCTTCCCTGGACTCAGACAGGACCCAGACATCCTGCATCTGTTTAATCCATGCGAGTTGGGGCCGGTCAGGAGGCCCAGCTTTTCAAAGACGGCAGGAATATCCTAGGGAAGAGACGGAGGGCCAGGGAGGAAATCAGGAAAAGAGAACTCTTCACAACCCAGAGGACTCCTTCACTTGATTTCTTTAACCCTTTCACTGCATGGCAGGCCTAGAAGGAGGGCACTTTTGCCACAGAGAGAGGAGTTCTTACCCATGAAGCACAACCATCATGAACAAAATAGAACCCGGGTCCCACCCCCTTAATTACTTGGCTGACAGCAAGCTGAAACTCTTCAAAATTATAATTATCAACAATTCTAACTCATTATGCACTGAACAGTACTTATCTCTGAAGATTAATAATTTTAGCATTAGCAATGAAAAATAACAAAATTACTTAATTTTCTTTCTCAGCTAAAGCCCCAAATTTTTAAAGGAACAGCCCGTAAGCAGGGAGCCAGCGATGTGCCGTGGGGCCTGAGGGGCTTCCTGGATTCATGTCCACAGAATGGGCACACACACAGGTGGGCCCACGGGCTCTGGGATTAGGACTGTGCCCGCTGGGCCCTCTCACCTGCCCTTGCCCACCTCTCACTTCTACGATCAGTGAAGAGAGGTGCCTGGCACAGAGGAAGAGGGGGAAATGTCTTAGGGACCCCGATTCTTCTGCTGGGTATTTGGCCTCGTGGTCCAACTATGAGTCAGTATTTCTGGGGCTGGGCTACCCACTGGATTATTATTTATAATGAGAAACAATTACAAACAAGGGTCCAGGCATGATGGGAAGACGTATGAGCAGGAGGCTACAGAAGAGGTGAAGACAGAGCTCTCTGGAGACCACAGGGCCCTTACAGAGATTCCAGTGGGGCTAAGGGCAACACGCAGAGCACATAAAATGCTCTGGGGCCCAGATTTGGGCCATGGAGTGCCATTTTGTGACCTTTGGAACACATCTAACAGCCCTTGAGTTTCTGTGGAAAAGGAAAGAATCCCATCTACAAAGGTCTCCCTAGAAACCCCATTCCTTGGCCCACCTATGATTATTTGTACCGTTTCTACATTACATATCTTTGTGCAAAATATCTCTATTTCAAAGAATGCCAAATAGCTATGTTGATACAGCAAAACATGGAATCTGAAGGGACAGCCCGTTGTTGTAAAACCTCTCCTGTGATTCTTAGGTGAGAAAATACAGGGCCACAGACCTGGGAAGACTCAGAGGCAAGCTGTCTCCTCGCTATGGCCAGTGCGCTGTTAAAGGATTGACTGCATCCCCCTCTTTGTGACACACACACACACACACACACACACACACACACACACACACACACGCCTCCCCTCCTCTATGGTCACTAGGCTCCTCTAGCACCAGCTTTTGTGTCTAGCTCTTGGCCATCCCAAGCCATGTTCCAGCCCCAAGGATTTTGACCTAGCACATTCCTCTGCCTGGAAACTGCCCCATACTCTTGGCATGGCCTGACCCCTTTATCTGCAGCAGATGTCTACTCAAATGCCACCTTCTTGGAGAGGGTCCCTGTAAGGTAATACGCTCCCACACCACACTCCAGCACTCACCCGCACATCACCTCACTTTATTCTCATCATACTTCTGACTTTCTGAAATCATCTTGCTTGTTCATTGTTCCATTGTTGTCCCTCCAGCTAGAGCTGTATCCCCACCTATCTGGTTTTCCACTACACCCATAGTCAGAGCCAGCTACATAATTTGCAGGCTCCAGTACAAATGAAAATGCAGGGCTCTTTGTTCAAAAAGCAAGAGGAAAGCTTTTTTTATTTTCTGCTGTGATCTCTCTCTCTCTCTCTCTCTGAACCTCTCACAGTATTTATTTATTTAATATGACATCCAGACTATGTAGCAAATACAGGTCCTTGAAGGCACGCAGGGTGCACCCAGCCCACATTCCCTGTGCAGCCCAGGCCCCCGCCAGAGCTGGAAGCTACAGGGGAGCAGATGGTGTAGAACCTACGCTGGGAAGAAAGAGGCAGAGGAGAATTCTCTGAGCCCTCAGCACATACTTCGCTATCCTAGAGGACTTCACTTAGAAAATACATATCCAAATACAAATTTATTAAGAATCTCAAGATGGGGACTGCAGAACATTAAACCCCAAGAGCAGGATCCCCTTCTGAGCACAGTACCCATGAGTCCAGGCCTTTCCAGTCCCTAGGACAATGCCTGGTATGTGGGAGGGAGTGAAAGAATGAATTAAAGAAATGGCAAGCAAATAAACAAGTAATTCCACAAACTGCCTCTATCTAGTGGGCAAACTGGCTTGTTTTTCATGAATGAGTTACTCTGCCTTGAGAGTACACCATCTATAAGTCATTATGCAGGGAGCTCTGATGAATCAGGAACAGCCTCCTTCTTCAAAAAATCTGCAACCTAGTACAGGTTGAGCATCCCTAGTCTGAAAATACAAAATCTTTGAAATGCTCCAAAATCTAAAACTTTTTGAGTGCCAACATAACACTCAAAGGAAATGCTCACTAGAGCATTTTGGATTTTGATTATCAGATTAGGGATGCTGCACTGGTGAGCATATAATGAAAATATTATAAAATCTAAAAAAATCTGAAATTGGAAAAACTTTTGGTCCCAAGCATTTTGGATAAGGGCTACTCAACCTGCAGCATATAGATACAGCAATGCCCTCCAACTCCTCTGTAAGGTTAAAAATGAAAAGGAGTCTGGCACAGTGGCTCACATTTGTAATCCCAGTACTTTGGGAGGCCAAGGTGGGAGGATTGTTTGAGCCCAGGAGTTTGAGTTTGCAGTGAGCAATAGTCATGCCACTGCACTCCAGCCTGGGAGACAGAGTAAGACGCTATCTCTTAAAAAAAAAAGAAAGGAAAGAAAGAAAGGAAAGAAAGAAAAGAAAGAAAGAGAGACAGAGAGAGAGAGAGAAAGAGAGAAAGAAAGAGAGAAAGAAAGAAAGAGAGAGAGAGAAAGAGAGAGAGAAAGATAGAGAGAAAGAGAAAGAGAGAGAGAGAGAGAGAAAGAGAGAGAGAAAGAGAGAGAGAAAAAGAGAGAGAGAAAGAGAGAGAAAGAAGAGGAAAGAAAGAGAGAAGAAAGAGAGAGAGAGAAAGAGAGAGAGAAAGAGAGAAAGAGAGAAAGAGAGAAAAGAGAGAAAAGAGAGAGAGAAAGAGAGAGAGAGAGAGAGAGAGAAAGAGAGAGAGAGAGAGAGAGAGAGAGAGAGAGAGAGAGAAAGAGAGAAAGAGAGAAAGAGAGAAAGAGAGAAAGAGAGAAAGAGAGAAAGAGAGAAAGAGAGAAAGAAGAGAAAGAAAGAAAGAAAGAAAGAAAGAAAGAAAGAAAGAAAGAAAGAAAGAAAGAAAGAAAGAAAGAAAGAGAAAAAGGACCTATGGTACCTAACCATGCAGCTCAGAGATCTATATGGCTGCAGGGATCACAAAGGGTTTTATGAAAGAAGTGACATTTAAGCGGGCCTTTAAAAAAGATATGAGATTTAGTCATAAAGCAAATCCAAGAAATGGTAACAATGTTGGCAAAGAGTAAAAGGCAGAGATCCAGAAACATGCACAGTAAAGAGGGAATGGTGCTCAGGAAGGAAAACAGCTTGAATAGGCAGTTCAAGTCCAAATACAGACAATCGAAGCCACTGAGTATTTCTGAGTAAATGATTGACATTGTCAGGTAGTAATCTGGATGCCCTAGAGTATAGTTTTCTATGTAATAAATTATCATACATTTAACTGCTTAAAACAATACATATTTGTCTCATCATTTCTGTGGTTGAGGAATTTAAGTAATGTTTAGCTGGGTCCTCTGCCTCGGGTAGTTCACAAGGCTGCTATCAAGGTACCGGCCAGGGCTGGGGTCTCATCTGAGGCCCGACTGGGAAAGCTTCCAAGCTCCAATGATTGTTGACAGGATTCAGTTTCTTGTGGGCTGTTAGACACAGAGCCATAGTTCCTCACCAGCTATGGGCCAGAGACTACTCTCTGTTGCTTGCCACGTGGACCTCTTCAACATGGCATCTTGCTTCATTAAAGCCAGCAGGGAGAAAGTCTGCTAGTAAGGCAGAAGTCACAACCATACGTAACCTCATCATGGAAGTGATATCCTACTACCTTTGCCAAAAAGTACTGGTCACAAGCAAGTCACAGTTCTCACACATAAGGGCAGGGGATGTCACAAGGGGGTGAATATCAGGAAATGGGAACCATGAGGTCCCTCTGCGAAGGCACCTGCCACACTAGGTAGGGCAAATTGGATTGGTGAAGGAGCCTACGATGGAGAAACTGTTAAAGAGGCTGTCACATAGGCCAGGAAGGAAATGATCAACACAATAAAGCAGGGGTAGCTTTAGGAAAGATGGATGCTTTCAAGGGTATTCTCAGCGGTGGATTCCACAGGACTTGACAACTAGTTCTATGTGAGAGATAACTGAGAGGAATAAAGTAAAAGAAGATCCCAAGGTTTTGAACTCAAGTAACTGGAATTAAAGGAGAAAGAAAAAATAGAGGAAAGGCTGGTTACAGTTGTTTTGGTGGAAAAAAAGAGAACAGACTGAACTGGAGATCCTAGAACACTATTCAAGTTGACCATATACTCAGCAATGCTGAATTTCAGGAAACCTTGTGAGGCTGGACATTTGTATCTGAGAGTCATCTGCACACAGGGGACAGCTGATGGCATGTGACTGGATGAAGAGAATGGGGCTATCCTTCAGCTATTTTATCAGTTTGGAATGAAGAAGCCCTGGAAACTTCCCTCCTCTTGTGGGAATTCTTGCCTGATGTCCAGGTGAAAGTTATTCTGAAGGGCCAGAGGAGGACCTTCAAGTCAAAACAAGAACTTTAGTATGTTGGTGATGTCTGCCAAGAGCCAACTACTCGGAACACTGATCTCAGCTCTAGGTGGAGGCAAAGACCCCTAGAAACACATACACATACAGTGACTTGTAAATAATAATAATACTTCAATTTTACATTGCATCTTAGTATTTTCAAACTAACTATATTATACATTGAACCTGGGGACCACCTTTTATTTCATTCTGCAGATGAGAAAATTGAGCCTTGCCCTAAATCACACCGACAGCATCTATGACCAGAATCAGTGCTCACTTCCTTTCACGATACAAAATCCCAGACCTGGAATCTGGGTCTAAGATGGATTCTCCTAGCTTTTCATGCACAATGTCAAGAACCTGCTTTATTTAACACAAACACAAATGTGTACACACATCCCAGAGCTCTCAGAAGTCAGTTAAATTTGGAAGCCCCAAAGACCCAAATTTTCCAAGTAAAGAAGTGATCTTGGGATACTGAATCAGGGGGGAATCAGGAACCCCTGGCATCCCCCGAGAAACCATCCTCTTGTAGGAAACTCAAGTTTAAGGTTAAGGAAACTTAGCTGGCTTCCCAGTTGTAGTTATCTAATGTGGAGCTGAGCAAACTTCCAAGCCAGACAAAAAACCCAAGGCATTCCCCATTGCCAATCCATATCATAATCAATGTTGATTGAATGTCTGAATGTAATTTGAATGAAAAGCATTTCAAAGCACAAAGGTTCTGTTCCCAATAAGTTTAGTGTGTATAATCAAATGCATTCTTTCTGGCCCAATCAGCAGAGACTTGGCAGAATAAAGGCCTTTGGTATGAGCAAAAAAATCCAAGCTTAAATCTTACAATTGCCCCTTTGAGGGTCGTTGACTAGGCAAGTTTTACAGTGGTGTACTGAAATGAATACTGCCTCTATGCAAAGCAACAGGAGGTCACATTATAATTAGAATGCAATCAGTGGAATTGGTTATGGCTTGGTTTTCTTCCTGAAATGACAATCTATGCCACATCTGCCATTACATTAATATTTTCTGCATTACTAGAAGAACAGAGAGAGGGGTTTGGGGGGAGGAGGGGTTCAGTGTCTTTCCACTGAGCAGCTGATAGAGTTGTCTTTAGCTAGAAGTCCGCATGAGCTAATCAAGGCCCAAACAGTTCACCTTTAAAATACCCAAACCATCTGGCAGGCCGTCCCATGATAAATCTCAATGATAAATGTCCCCGTTTTGATGTTACAAAGGAGCCGCAGACCTGCTCAGTTCTGGCACAGCTGAAAACATACTGGCAACAGTAGAATAGAACTCAGATGTCCCAAAATAGAGAAGTAAATCATTCTGACCTGCAGGACATAATATATTTAGAGAAAACCTGATTGTAATAAAAAGGTTGGACTCATCACAGTTTCTGCTCTAGGAGTGGCAATATATTCTGGGGTAATACTTTTTGGTTTAGTGAAAACTCCAGCATGTACAATTTAAGAGCCTTCATTCTTTTTTGCTGTCGTCGTGCACCCCCTTCCCCTTCTTTCTGCGGGTCTTCAGACATCTCCCTCTGCCACTTGTGAGCTACAACAGTCCCCACTCTCTGGCTCTCAGACAGCCTGCGGGGGAACTGTGGAAGCAAGCATGCTTGCAGAATGATTAATCCGCTCGCCTTTCAGAGGGCTGTTTTGCTGGGCCCACGGCCACTGCCAAGAAAGGACACACTGTGACCACCAGCACCAGGAAGCGAAGGCACAGCCTCTCAACTCAAGGTTAGCCCAGACCCGGTGCCGAGAGGGAATCGTAAAGTAAATTATGCTGTGTGGTTTTGGAAGGTAGACTTTTATGTCCAGCCAAGCTTCAGAAACAAATTATGGAGTGGTCAGTTGGCTTTATTTATTTCATCTTTTCCCCCACAAAGTTAGGAAATTAATTAAACATGGATATGGAGTGTTAAGGGCAAGGTACTAATGCCTCCCAATGCTGGTGGCCCCTGACCCCTTCCTGGCTGGACACACAGCTCCACAACCCATGCTGGCCCTGAAGCTCGGAGTGAAGGATCACAGCTGAACAGAGGAGTGGCCAACAAAAACAGGGCCTCGTCGGCTCAAGGTCTCCTGGGGAGCTGCCTGGGACCTTGTGACAACTGAGCACAAGCCCAGCCTCCTCCTCTGCTCTGGTTGGTAGCAGCAGCTTGACCAATTCCCTCCACAGCTTCTGGGGTCACTTTCTGCTGACTAATGGAAAAGACAGATTTCCCATCTGTCCCCTGACAAATGGTTTAATAAAATGGTTTTGCTCACACACCCAAAAGGGGAGCCAGAAACAAGCATGGGAGGTGACGTGTCGCCAACGAAAGGGGTTTCAGTCTCACCTTCTTGATCTCCAGGCAAGTTGGGGAAAAAGAGGGGAGGTGGTTTCCCTGGGCAAGCAGAGTCATGTGGGGTGGCAGGGGGCTGTTTTGAAACTCAGGGAGGACTGTAGCAAACTAGAGTCTGCGATTACTCAGATTTTCGGAGAAATGAGTGCAAATAAATTTGAGGTAACTATTTTCAATAAAACTTTTAAAAAATATATACTGACAGTCCACTTGGAGAGGAAAAGACACAATAATTTATTGACTGTTGGCCACTCAATTTGAGACAAGTTACCCCATACCTTCTTGTCTGCCCTGGGCCAAACACCACATAGCTAGTTATTTGACTGTCTTCTCATAAGTCAGCTCTAATGGTGCAGGGAGGAAACACCCACTGGATCATCAGAATCCCCAGCTCTTTAATCATTTCTCTGGCTCTCACTCGAATTCCCCTCCAGGTCACTGACATCTTGCTGGTGCAGAAACGTGTAGGGTATTTCAGCTGACATTCCTGCAGTTTCTGTGCGGGAGTAGAACACAGTGGAATGGGACCCCTCACTCTACTGGGTAAGAGAGTGCGTGTGAATAGCTATAGCTGAAAGAATTGTATTGTCACTTTCTTTCCCCACCATATGGTCTGTCCCTCTCATATCTGATTTATGACTCCCGATTACTACAGATCCTTTGGCAAGGCCACTTTCCAAATGTCTTCCTACTGTTGAATATTTAGGTGCCAGCATTTCCCCCAGGGAAAACAAGAGACAAAGAATAATGGTGTCCTTTCTCTGCCTGCCACCTCTCTCCCCATCAGGCAGTGTTTCTGGTTTTGCGTGGATCATTTGAGACACGAAACCTGGGCTCTTTCTCTAGCCCTTCAAACATGGCAGCTTCCAGCCATCCTCTTTAATCAGAAATGCCCATAGGTTCCGGAGGGAAAAAACGCAGCTCACGGTAGGATGCTAAAGCCCTTGACTAACTCATCAATCCCAATCTACTAATTGGATTCCAATCTTCTCTTTTCGCAAGGAATGTTTTGTATCAGGCAGCCCAAAACATTTTAAAAAATAAAAATAAAATGTTGTTGCTACTCTTCTACAGTGCTCTTTCAGTTACGTAGTTTATATTTTATTCCCACCAACTGAATTCAATCTATCATGTTTGCATGCTGTTTTATGAATACGATTATTTCTTGATTGCCAGTAAGTGTTGGAAAACATTCACTCATTTGATAAATAATTATTGACTATCCTAGATTTAGAGCTACAAAGAAAGTTCTCAAAGAATTTGACAGTCTGACTAAAACATCTAATGTAAGTCTTAGATTGAGGGAAAATACTATGGGAATGGTGTACACACACCAGAGGAAAAGAAAGAAAAAGAACACATCAGCAAAAGAACACAATTGGCTCTAATTCATGTGGTGTGGAGGCAATGCACTTTTGGGAATGGACTCAAATGTACTCATCAGCGGCTATTGTCAGTGTTTTGAGGTGACAACATTTGTGGCATATAAGTGAAGCCAAAGCTGCTCTCTGATGAGCCAAGTCTGTATTTCATTCCCATCCAGATCACCCATGTTGTATGGGCTGAAAGGCAACGACTACATTTGTCTGCTAAACAAACTACAGGAGAGCTCCGGCTGAGATAGTTGGGCTATGAATCCAAAAATGCATATTACATAGAAAAGCAGCAAGAACGAAGCAATTATGAGAGTCGGCCAAGGACATAGTGGGGTAGTGTAATTGAGCAAAAGATCTGAAAAGTCTGGAGCTGATGGTAGACTAGAAACTCAGGTTGGACACACTTCCCCTGAGGAGACTGCACTTAACTTGCTTCTCCTGTAGGTATTCTTCCGTGGTATTTAATCTCAGTGATCCATATCTATTCTCCTTTTCATGGTCAGGGGAATGTGCTAGCTTTAAGTGGAGAGTTTAGAAGTAGGATGTTTAGAACTCAAAAACCCAATCTTCTTTTTAAGACTTGCTATAGTTCTCAGAATTAAACCCAAAAGGAGGCACAAAACAGATGAATCCTATCTCTTTCATTTTTTGATTTGAATTTTATTTTGTGTGCCATATAGGTAATGCCTAGTATGTTTCATGAAATGACAATGGGAGAAACCCATTGGGGAGATTAAGCCTTTATGCCCTTCCAGTGATTAAAGCATGCCTGGGCACTCTTGTCTACTTTTCTAATCAATAACTAAAATACAAAAACAGGGTAGATCAAGTTTCCCAATGACACTCTCCTTTCCTAAAATATTACTAATAACAGTAGCACACGAATAGTAGTAATTCTCCTTGCCACATATTCCTCTTCCACTGCTTAATCACAAAGACAAGTCTCTTTATATGAAATCAGCTGTCCACCAGAAAGCTGAGTGAGCTGACTTTGAGAAACAACACAGAGTCTTCCTCCAAGGGGTTATAACTGGACATAACCTAACCCAAGGGTGAACAAACCAAGGCAAAATTCTTAACCCTCAGGCACGGACACATCCTTCTCCAACATGATGCCTGTGAAGAATCTTTGTAAGGTCAATTTTCATCTTTGCAGAGTACTATATTTTACTAGTTGACAAAATATATGATTGCCAGTGAAAAAGAGAAGAATCTGATTATTTGCAGACAGATGGGAGTGATACAGAGCATTTGGGTTCTTCCCTCCTACTGGCCTGACTTCCTTCTGCCTTCTGAAGGCAACAATTCCAGAGAATGGACTGGAATCTTCCAACATCCTAGACCTTTGTCTCCTCTAGTATCCACATCTATAAATGGCACCATTTCACCAACTTCAATTTCTTGGATTGCCTTTTTAAGTTAAAATACCATTACCTTGATGTTGCATCACATTCTGTAACACCCTGTTCTGGCTATACTAGGCTGAGGAGGGTGTGGCCTGTGGGATCCTCTGCCTCACAAAATTTGAGAACCATCAAGACACATAGACTAATGGAATAGAATAGAAAGCCCCAAAATAAACCCAGTCAACTTGTTTTCAACAAGAGTGCCAATAACACACAATGAGGAAAGGATGGTCTCTTCAATAAATGGTGTAGAGAAAACTGAATATTCACATGCAGAACAATGAAATTAGACCCTTATCTCATACCATATACAAAAATCAACTCAAAGTGGATTGAAGACTTAAATCTACAACCTGAAGCAGCAAAACTGCTAGAAGAAAATACATGGGAAAAGCTCCATGACCTTAGTCTGGGCAATAACTTTTTGGTTGTCACCCCTAAAGCACAGGCAACAAAAGTGAAAATAGGTGGGACTACAGCAAACTAAAAAGCTTCTGCAAAGCAAAGGAAACAGGCAAGAGAATGAAGAGATGATCTACAGAAGAAAATATTTGCAAACTGTGACACTCATAAGGGGTTAATGTCTAAAATATATAAGGATTCATCTCAATAGTAAGAAAATAACCTAATTAAAAAGTAGGCAAAAGACCTGAATAGAAATTTCTCAAAAGAAGACATACATATGGCCAACAGGTATGTGGAAAAAATGTTCAACATCATTAATTATCAGGGGAATGCAAATTAAAAGCACAAAGAGATATCTCTTCATACCTGTTAGAATGGCTATTATCAAAAAGACGTAAGAGAAAAGGGAACCCTTGTATACTGTCAATAGGAATGTAAATTTTTATAGCCATTATGGAAAACAGTATAGGGATTCCTTAAAAATTAAAAATAGAACTATCATATGATCCAGCAATCCCATTACTGAGTATATATCCAAAAGAAATGAAATCAGTATGTCAAAGAGAGATCTGCACTCCCAAGCAGCATTATTCATAATAGTCAAGATATGGAATCAACCTAAGTGTCTATCAATGGATAAATGAATAAGAAAAATGTGGTACACATGCACAATGGAATACTATTCAGCCATAAAATAATGGACAACCTGCCATTTGCAACAACATGGATGAACCTGGAGGAGATTACGTTGAGTGAAATATACCAGGCAAAGAAAGACAAATAGTTAGCAGAGGCTGGGGGCAGGGGTGGGAGTGGGTCAGGAGGTGTTGGTCAAAGGACACAAAACTTCAGTTTATTTGGAAGAATAAGTTCCAAAGATCTATTGTACAACATGGTGACTATAGTTAATAACAATGTATTGTATTCTTGGAAATCACTAGGAGTATGTTTTAAGCATTCCCACCACAAAAAAAAAAAAGAAAAAAAAGTATGTGAGGTAATACATATACAGGTTGAGCATCCTAAATCTGAAAATCCAATAACCAAAATGCTCAAAAATCCAAAACTTGCTGAACACCAACATGACATGAAATTCAAAGGAGATGTTCATTGGAGCATTTCAGATTTTGATTTTCAGATTTGGGATGCACATCTGGTAAGTATAATCCAAAAAAAAAATCTGAAACTTAAAACACTTCTGGTCCCAGGCATTTCCAATAAGGCATACTCAACCTGTATTAATTAGTTCAGTTTAGCCATTCCACAAATGTATACATATTTCAAAGCATGATGTTATAAATTATAAATATATGTAATTTTTGTTTTTCAATTTAAAACATTTTAAAACAGAAAAAAAGAAAAAAAATGAGAGTCAAATAGAATAAATCTGTTATCTTGACCAAAAGCCTTTCAACTCCTCTCCCATAAAATGGGGTAGTCAATGCTGCCTTTTCTGTTAATGGAGATGCAATTATCAAGATAATATTGGAGACTAAGCTATATAAACTAAATATATTAATACAAATAATCACTAGAAAGGACAATTAAACATACTAAACATCAATTGTGATTGTTCCTAACTTACAGTCAGTGTTACTAAATTTGGCTTTTCTCCTTTTTAGCTGCATCAAATCTACTGCTCAGACTGTCAGTAATGAGACACCATTTTGACCTAAGACCAAACTTTGATAACCCAGACAAAGGGTAAATATTTTTAAAATATTATTTATGCTAAAGTACCAAGACTTTGTGGTGGTATAGTCTCCATAAATCCACAGACAGATATGATTTGCATAGATCTCAAAGTGGACTAAGAGCAGTTACTTTAAAGGAAGTATTTTATTACCTGATCTCCAATCTATTAATGCAAAAAGCTTCTTATGACCATAAAAGATTAGGCTCCATGAGAGACATGAGCTACGAGAACTGAGAGCTGGGCCAATCCAAAGGCTTTCATTATTTTGATTAAAGAAAGAATGGACTGCATGAATAGCTTTCTGGGTTTTTTTTTTTTATTTCATGCCGAATAAGGTCACCAAGGGAGAATAATTTTCACTACCAAAAATTAGCCTAAACCTTAGTTTAATTTGCATGGCTTTCCACCCTAAGTGTGTATTCTGTCAAGCATAAACTATATTTACCAGACATAATGAATCTTGGCAGGTCAGAAAATTGCAGTTTGGTCTCTCTTATGCATAAACCACCAACGGAGAAAATGCTACCAGGATTCCCAATAAAATACATAGTAGGATATCTTTACTTATCCTGCAGGCAGCAACACTGACATCCCTTCTGGTCTTCCACAAAACAAAACAAAAACCAAAAAATGCCTCATCAGCTTCTGGTAAAACTGTAGGGTGCCCATCATGGAGAGGGTGTCAAATGATCATTGTGCATAACAACCACCTTCTCTGGAATAAACTGAAGTTACTGTAGGGAAAGAAGAATGCTCCTTCCTGGATCCCTGGTTTCCTAAAATCTGGGAATGTTTCTACCTTCTGCCAATCTTCATCTTGAGCACAGATGACCTCTATGGAATACTGGTTAGAGATCTTATTCTTCTTCATAGTTGGTAAATTATAAATAATTTTATCAAAGAATGGAGTCATTATGGAGGGAAAGTGTTTCCTTTGGATGTTAACTTCTTGGATTCTATAACAATCATATGTTGAAAATTCCTAAATCTCTTTCTCTGGAGCCAAGAATGCTAACTATCTCCACTTGAATGCAAACAGACCCAAAATGAAACCTATCACCTCTGGGGAACTCCTTCCATATCTTCTGAAAATCTTTTCCACATCAGTACATGTGTCCAGAAATGGTACTACCACCCAGGGGTAGTATGCAAAAGACTTAACAATCAATGGGATGGGGCCTGACCAATCAGAGTAGACACTGGCCACTGAGCTGGAGCAGGGTCTGAGAGCCCCTCACCCCCAATGTCCCCAGCAATAATTCTTAGTTATGGGATTGTGGGGAAGACTGGTAGTTTAGGGGCACTAGGAAAAGACCTGAGGGGCAGGCAATAAAGGGGTACTTGAGGGGATCTTGGGAGAGCTGCCATGGAGGTATTTCAATATTTTAACAGCCAGGATGGCTGCACGAATACACACTGGCTGAATACCAGCCTTGGTGCTATCACCCACTCAGCCTGGAGGATCCTTGTCTTTTTGTTTTGCTTCATTTGCATACAGTCTTTCAATTCTACCTCCTGCCTCTCACTACCAGCACCACTGCCCAATGCCATTTCATCAGTTGCATTACTGAAGCCTTATAATCTCTTGGCTAGATGAGTGCAACTTCCTACCTGGCCTCTCTGCCTCCACACTGGCCCTCTTCCCACCCTGCTAATTCTCCCAGGAGGGAGAGTCTAAAGAGTCAGTTCATAGACATTGCTCCAAAGAAGGTATGTATGCAAATGGCCAATAAGCACATGAAAAGATGTTTAATATCACTAATCATTAGGGAAAGGCAAATCAAAACCACAATGACATTACCGTCTCACAGCCATTAGGATGGCTCTTATTCAAAAACAAAGAAAAAATTAAAAATGTTGATGAGCCTGTGGAGAAACTAGAATCCTATGCATTTTTGGTGGGATTGTAAAACCATGCAGCCAACATGGAAAACAGTATGGTAGCTTCTTAAAAAATTAAAAATCGAATTACTATATAATCTAGCAATTCCAATTCTGGGTATATATTCAAAAGAATTGAAAACACAGTCTCAAAGAAATATTTGTACACCTTTGTTCTTAACAGCGTTATTCATAATAGCCAAAAAGTGGAAGCAACCCATCAACAGATGAATGGATAAACAAAATGTGGTATATGCTTACAATGGAATATATTCAGCCTTAAAAAAGAAGGAAATTCTGACACATGCTACAATACGGATGAACTTAGAGGACATTATGCTAAGTGAAATGACCTAGACACAAAAGGCCACATATTGTATGATTCCATTTGTATAAGGTACCTAGAATAGTCAAATTCATAGAGACAGAAAGCAAAATTGTAGATTCCAGGGTAGAGGGGAGAATGGGAATTTAGTGTTTAATAGGTATGGAGTTTCAGTTTTGTAGATGAAGAGTTCTGGAGATTGACAGTGGTGATGGTTGCACAACAATATGAATGTACTTAATACCACTGAACTACACACTTAAAAATGACTGAGATGGTAAATTTTATGTTATGTATATTTTACTATAATAAAAAAAGGCAAATTCAAAATAAATATATGGCTAAATGCTAGGAGAGAAAAAAAAGTCAATTGAGTCATATCACCAACCTGGCGATCCTTTAACACAGCAGTCCCCAACCTTTTTGGCACCAGGGACCGGTTTCATGGAAGACAGTTTTTCCACGGATGGGGGTAGGGGGTGGGGGGTGGTTTCAGTATGATTCAAACACATTGCATTTATTGTGTAGTCAAACCTCTCTACTAATGATAATCTGTATTTGCAGCTGCTCCCCAGTGCTAGCATCACTGCCTCAGCTCCACCTCACATCATCAGGCATTAGATTCTCATAAGGAGCGTGCAACCTAGATCCCTCACATGTGTAATTTACAGTAGGGTTCACTCTCTTTTGAGAATCTAAAGCCACTGCTGATCTGACAGGAAGTGGAGCTGAGGTGGTGATGCCAGAGATGGGGAGTGGCTGTAAATACAGATGAAGCTTCACTCACTGGCCCGAGGCTCACCTCCTGCTGTGTGGCCTGGTTCCTAACAGGCCATGAACTAGTACCGGTCCACAGACCAGGGATTGAAGCCTGCAGCTTTAACACATCATTGGATTGCCCAGGCCCTTTTGATTTGATTCCTACTTGACACCTCAGCTCTAAATTCTAGTACTGAGGAGCTACCTGCAGTTGCCTGAATATGCTGTGTTCTCTTGCCTGGGGGCTTTGGACATGCCATTTGCTCGTCATCTGCAATTTCCCTTTCCAGCCAGCCACCCACCCACAGGCCAGCTAACTACTGCGTGTGCTATCAGTCCTTCAGGTCTCAAGCTAGATTCTGTTCATCCTTCACCACCCAGTTTAGATATTGCTTCTTCAAGGAAGCATTTCTTGACCTTCTCTCCACTCCCTGTCCTAGGCCAGAGTTAGGTATATCATCTGCATACTTCCATGGTAACCCAATCACCTTAGCTGATTAAGAGTATGGACTTTGGAGCCAGATCATCTGAGTTTGACCACCAACTTTGTCACTTCCTATGTGACCTTAGGCAAGTTACTTCCCTCCATGACTCTAGTTTCCTCTTTAAAAGGGGGAACTGCTACCTAACTCATGAATTATTATATGGATTAAATGAGTTAAGTGATAGAAAACAATGCAAACAATGTCTAATACATAGTGTAGTCACAGACAGTATCTCCAATCCCATTTGATCTTCAATAATGTGACCCTGATAGTCCTCCCACTAAGAGGTAGTATCTATGTCCTCTCCCCTTGAATATGTGTGGCTTGTAACTTCCAAGGCTAAGTCAGAAAAACTTCTGATGCAGCTTCTGCCTTGCTGACTAGGACCCCTGGGCTTGGAGCCCTGCACTGAAATGTCAGTCCAACTACCCCGAGGCTGCTACACCATGAGGAAGCCAAGCTATGAAGAGTACGGAGGCACTGCAGTGAGAAGTCCTAGTGTGTGGGTGCCCCCAGCCCAGGCATATGAAATCATGAACCTGAGCCTTCAGATAATTCCATTCCCTAGTCAAGTCATCCCAGCACTTACGTCTTTCCCACCTAGGCCGCAGTCACCGTGGAGTAGAGAAAAATTCATCTCCTCTCCCTTCTGATTCCCTGACCCACGGAAAATGGTTGTTTTAGACATTAAAGTTTTGGAGTAATTTGTCACACAGCAATAGAAACTACAACATCTATATAAGTGGCTTCTAGGTCTTCATTATCATTATTATTCTCACTATTATATTATCAAAGCATTTAAAACAATAATACTTACTCCACAAAAGTCTATTTACCCAGCTGTACCCCTTGTTTTATTCTAAGCTCTGTGTTTTAGGATCTAGAATAGTACCGGGCCCATAGCACACACTACATTTTTTGCTCAAAAACGAACGAACTCCTTCAAACCATCTAGATCTCCAGTGTTCTGACACTTAGCCTCTCAGTGACACAAGATGACAGAACAATGATGTTTGACCCAGCCAAAAAACCACTCAAAATCTGTCTTACCACACAATGAGAACCACATCTGATACTTCAGTGAAATTCCACCAAGTCTTGTATGTGTTCATTCAATTGTGATGCTCTATATATCCATTAGTATTTTTTTCCTCATCTATAATATCATATGCATAATCTCATGTTATTCTTTAAAACAATTTTTGTTGATAAAATAGGCTGTTATCTGAGTACATGACACTTTTAACCACTTTATGTATTGTTAGATATTTAGGGTGATTTCAGTTTTTCTTCATATAAACAATGCTAGGCAGCCAATGATTTATGTAAACTTCTTACTTTTAGCTTTTTACATAAATCTTTGACTGTATCTTTGATTGTATCCTAAAAATGAAATTTTTGAGCCAAAGGGTGGCTACCATATCTTCATAGTAATTATAAAAATTACAAAGTTCCTTTCAGAAATAACAAAATAGATTACTTCTGGAAAGAAGATATAAAAAAGATAATATCACTGTACCCTAATATTGATAAGTATTGCTATTTCATTTCCAGTAAGTTTGAACTCCCTATGTTCACTTGTTTTTCTCATTTTGCATAGGTGCATCTTTTATCCAAGTTTTCTACTGGAATTTTTGGGTAGAACTTGTAAAAGCTCTTCCTATGGTGGGGGAGAAAACCTCTAATTATATTTTAAAATATTATCTCCTACCTTATCTTAATTTTGCTTATGATGTTAAAGATATATAAAATATATACATTTTTATATTATAAAATGTCAATAATTTTTATAGAAAAAAAATTTTTATAGAATTTTAATGTTATTTTAACATTCTTGACAACTTAGGACATTGGCCCTATTCCCAGTATATTCCAGATTTCAAATATGGAGTGTGAGGAGGTTGTGATAATTAAGCCATTCTATTATCTTACAAGTATTAAGAGTATGTTCCTTTACCAAAATCAAGGCTGCCAAATAAAGCTGAAAAGAAATTACATTTTATCTTCTTGGGAGCTATTCCCAAACCAGCCAATGCACAGGCACCAACTTATGAACCCCTGTTATCACATGTTTTAGTCCAACCAGCTTCCTAGTGTAGAAGATGGACCATTTTATCATTACCTGAAAATGGGTGAGAAGCATTAGTAACTTGCAACTTTGGGAGCCAGAGGGTCTAAATATTTTAACAGAATTTCCAGTTTGGGCCCTGATGAGAATTCATTTGTTTATGCTTGCAATAAATATTGACTGAGCACTCACTTTGTAACCCAAATAAGGCCAAAGACATAAAGGAGAATAACATACGGACTCTGTGCTTAAGAAGATCCTATCCTTGTTGAGTTTAGGAGAGATTAACATATAAACAACTTGTGATAATAGCCAGATATATCAAGTTGATAAAATCATTCAAAATAATTTTCATATTACTGACCAACACTGGAAGAATTTCTCCAATTTAGAGTTCTAATCAAGTGTTTAAAGTCCCTCTAGATTTTTTCTCTTTTATTTTAAGTTATATTGCTATATTACTAACTCGCTACAGTAAAATTCACCAGAGGCAAGATATGTCAGCTAAGACATATCATTAGCAGCAAATATTTACTGAGCACTTACTATGGCCACTCTGCAGATATTAAAAAGTATGAGGCAAAGTTCCTGCCCAAGGATAGCTTAAAGTCAACTTAAGGAAAACAAGATGTGCACACATTAAATAGGAATTTTAATATGAGGCAAATGAATGGAGAAGTATATGAGTATTACAGCGAGTCAAGGAAGGGATAGTTCACTTTAGGGAATAAAAATTAGGTGGGATACAAAGGAGATATAGAAATCGCAATAGAAAGAAGACTATAGGGCCTTGCAGAAGCATAGGGCATGTTTAGTGACAGTGAGGATCACATTTCTTCTTTGCCTAAGTTATCTTCAGATATCCAAGTTCATTTTTATTGTCTGAATAGTCATTGATGCATAGAAATTTAGAAGTGGTAAGTGGTTCTGAGGCTACTTAGTTCAACTCACTCATTTATTTTAGAGATAGTAAACTTAGGCCAAAGAGAAGCAGCAAGATGACATGTTATTAATAGTAAAGGAGATTCAGGACACAAGACTACTACCACATTCTGCCTGCCTCTTTATCTACTGCTACAACTGGAAAAGCTAGAATAATTGAGTTCAGAGATTACAGACAGACCATTCACACCACAAACTGTACCTCCTCTACTCTAAGGCCCTTTCTCAAAGTATCATACCTTTTGGGGGCTCCGAGGATACTGGTCTGTGATGAGGCATTCCATAAAGACCACTATGAACATTACTGTATAAATTGGTTGGTACTTATTTTTAGAGCTCCCTTAGACTGTTTAAGAAGCACCAACTGAAATACAGTATACTCGATTGCTACATAAAAGTAAAAGCAAAATAAAAGTTTCAGGTAAAGCAGAGCCATAAATCTAGGAATTTAAGCTCCTCTCCTCGGGCAACTGAAAGCCAATTCCGCATTTCCTCTGACTTGCTGACAGCCTCTTGGGCATTCACATGGGAAAGAGTTGAAAACCAGGATTTCCGGTCCAATCTAATACTGGACAACACTTAATGGCTTAAGTAGATTAATAATACTCTTGCTATTGGAATTTTGCCTTTCACCACCTTGCCTGTACTTGATCTACAGGGAGACTAAATGTTGAAGAGTCTTTTACCAGACCTGCTCTCATTCAACATACAGCCTGGAACTGACAACCCAATTTCGACACCAATCAATCACTAAGGATTTATTGACTGCTGTTCTGTTCCCCCCCATACCACCTATGATACCAGCAGAGACCTAGATGAATTATAAAACATGTTTGCTTCCTCAAAGAAGTTAGAATTGAGTTGCATTTTCAATATTAACATACACGGAAGAAACACAAATCCAAACAAAATCATCATCAGTAGAAAGCTCTTGATTTTAAAGGGCCTACACTCTACATGCTAAAGGGGAGAGCTCAGGAGACGAGAGCTGATGGGGTTATGGAACCCTCAGTGGGGAAGAAAGTCCTAGACTAGCCTCAAAGGATGCACAGAAAATGAACAAAAAAACAGCAGAGGGAAGAGAGTTCTAGAATAAAGTAACAATATAAGCGACGATGAGGCCCAACTGTGGAATAATGAAGAAAGATCCTTACTGGAGGGTATACGGTTGGAGCAGAATGAAATCAGTTTGGCTAGAAAAAGAAAATGGGAAGATAGACAGGTCTAGATATAACATTTGATATGAAAATTTGTTTTCACATGTGTCTCTCGCCATGTCATTATGTCATTTGCCTGGCTGAAACATCTCTGACATCTGTGATATCTTGCCAAGGTATCTGGCATATAGTAGATAATAAATATTACTTGAATGAATGAATGAATAAATTGGTTAAAAGATGAATGTATAAGAGTGAATTATGCCTAAAATATGTTGATCCAAGCATGTTTTTTCAAAAATGTGAAAAAACAGCAAACTTTATGCTACCTCAAATGTCATGCTACCCTCAGCCAAACACCCAAAGAACAAGGAAACCATTCATTCAACAAGAATTATGGAAAATACACTATAGACATATCACAGCAAACAGGATGAATGAGGGCCTTGCTCTTTTGGAATTTACAATTTAGTGAATGGGTGGTTTTAGTTCCTTTAAACCGAGTGGTTTGAAAATAGTTCTCTGAGGAGTTGACACTGGAGCTGAAAACTCAATGACAAAAGAAGCCAACTTCACAAACATTTTAGGGCAGGGTCTCCTAGTGGGGGTGGAGAGGCTTACTGCGGAAAAGACGTTGATATTCTCAAGAAACTGAAAGGTGGCCTCTATGTCTGGAGTATGGTGCAGAGCTGGGGGACAGAGGACCAGGAGCCTGCAGAGGGAGCAGGGCCAATTCATGGGAGGACTAGAAGGTACAGAACAAACCTTCAGCTAAGGTAAAAGTGTAGGCAGGCGCCAGTTACTGGAGAGGCCTGGAATGCAGTTGTTAAGTTCAGATCAGATCTCAAGATTACAGAACCATGCCCTAGTTCATCCACAGATGATTGAGGATTCTACTCGTTTTTCATGGTGGTTAATGCAGTGACTCTTGTTCCTATCAAGCCCACTGAAAACAGTAATTGTCTTTTTTCTGTGTTGAACTAAACATAAGAAAAAAGTCTTTTATAAACAGTGCCCTAGCTGCAGTATTTTTTCCACTTTCTTCCCACCCTACACGCCCGGGCAAAGCGTTCAAAGATGTGAGGTACCAGCCCAGGATTCTTGAAGATGGCTGTGCTGTTCAGGCCCGGACTCTGCCTAGGGAACAGCAGACACAAGAACTTCCCTTCCAGATGTGCAGTGAGGGGAGAGAGTCACTCTGTCCCCAGGGGACACAACTGTGCTTTGAATTTCAAAGGTGGATGCCCCAGAGGCCCCACCAGACTCACCCCACAAAAACGTTTGATGAATTACCATGGCAGGCATCAACTCTGCAGATTAATGACCAAAAGGAGTTTAGTTTATGTCTCAGTGGAAGAGGATAAATTTTCTCTTGGCTTTGAGAATCTGAGGGATTGAGAAACCCAGCTAACCACAGCACCTCTCTCTTCATTCGCAGTGCTTTACCATGGGTCGTTTACTTTCTACATTCCCTTTCAGCGGGTTTTCATAAATTTAAGTGCAACAGACATGCTGTCTGTTCTCTGCTTCTTTTGCAATACGATGGCCACCAAGTGATTAGAAATTGTCTTTGGGTTGGTGTAGTTGGTGGAAAATCATTGAGGTTTGTTGTGAAATTCATTCTCAACTCATAACTCAACTAGACATTGAGTGGCTGTTTTTCCAACTTTAGACCATGCTGTTTAAAAGTACTGGCATCAAATTTAAAAAGTATGTCAAGGCCAAACCTCCATTCTTTGTGTGATTGTGTGTATGTGTGTGCACATGGGTTTGTGTGTGTATATATATCCATGTGTTTTACAAAATTTTGAGTCCCTACCCAGAAATAGTAAGGCACTAACTCAAATATTAGCTCCAGAGTCAGGGTTATGATCATTTTTCTCTGCCTTGCCTCATTTTTCCATCTCAACAAAGCCTTGTGTTTTTATGTCCTGCTAGACATTATGGGCAATGTTTTCATGAGAAGAGATATTATTACTTGTGGGAATACCCACATCATATTTTGCAAGAACTCATTTATATGAACCCATCAGTCATCTTTCTTGAACAATTACAATCTGCCTAGCTTTATTCTAGGCATTTTGGGGGGATACAAAGGAAGAATGAGGCATGACCTCTACTTCACAATCCATCTGAGGAGAGAGTGTATGTAATTTCACAGGACACTACAAGATGGCAGCTGAGTAGAAAGACATGTGGTACATAAAACTGTGTTGTTAGAAAATTGTAAAAAGAAAAGTTTTGCGAAGCAGAGGACATTTTCATAGGGCCTTAAAGTATAGGTAGGAGTAAAACAGGATCCAGAGAGCTAGAGGAAGAAGATATTCTGTCATAAACACAGAGTTTGGCTTTTTTTTTTTCCTGAATGAGTTTTTGTCATATCCTTCCCATAACAGCCAACCACTTGAATATAGTCAGTTGTCCTTTTGTAGGCCATTTATGGTCTCTTCAAAGATCATCAAGGATTTAAAGAAATAGGACATAAATTTTTGTTTTAATGTAATCCTTCTCTCCATTCTCATCTTCACTGTATTTCCAAATTAGAGAAAAACATTCTTCTTGACCACACTTTGAAAATATAATTTAGGGCAGGTCAATATTATAACATGTTTTCTATGGCCAGCAATAATAAGAGCCATTTTGTAGACACATATCTAAAAATAGCTAACTCCTTTCATTTCTATAAAGTAAAAAATCTCATTAAGTGCTTATCTATGTTTGAGGAAGCCAAAAGTGACCAAACACTCTCATTATAAAAGCCTCAATATCACAGGTAAAGAAATCACACCCCATTTTGGCATCATTGTAGAAAAAGTATACAGGGTTTTTAGCAAGTAAGATCTTTTCATGTTCTTTGTTAAGACATTTACATACTGAATGGAGTTTGCCAAAATTTATGTTTGCACTGCCTGCCACATATGCAGATAGATAAGCAAAGTCTAGCATGTATTTAGACATGATATCAATAATTTTTTGTTTTATGTTTCTGCAGTTAACATTAAAATCTTTAAAAGTATCAAGAAGACACTTTGAAACTCTATTTTCAAGTTCAAGTACTAAATACTTAGTGGGAACATTAACCATGTTGCCTTGATTTGAGGATCGCTTGATTTACTACGGAAAATATGGTTCTTGGTCAGATCTGACAGAATAAACTATGTAGGGGGCCAGCACATCTGTTACCCAATATTTCCCCTTTTGTTCACCCATAGGACATTTTAACTGCAACCTATGAATCAGGAAATATAATTTTAATCTGTTTCAGAAAACAATCAAGAGAACAATGCAATAGCACTGCTTGTTTGTGTGGTATGTCCAAGATAATTCAGTGGCTGCTATATTCAACTGAGCATTGGTGTCTTCCTGGGTGACAAGAAAACTTTTGATTGACTTAGAAGTACTTTTCTGCCTCATGACAAAACTGTGGGATTCAGTCTCTCTCTGTGTTTTTACATGTCCATCTCCATGAGGTCCAATTCCAAATTCTTTTCTGCATTCTGTACAATATGCTCTGTTTTGATTATTTATCTCCCAAATCCAGTAGCATGAGTTCTTCCATCTGTCATTAAAATCACTTAACCTCCTTTTTCTAGGATGCTGGCACTGGTATGGTAATTATCCTCATTTTCATTATCTGAACTCTTAGAAAATGTGGTCACAATATTCATAATGTTAAAAATTAAACTGGCATTATCTTGACACAAAGAACAACAGTTACACATAAACAAAGTCGAAGACAGATGGACTGGTAAAATTCATAATTACACTGTACTTAAGGTGTACAGTTGAGTTGCAACAATTGGAGTGAAACAACAATGGATTATCCATTAGTGTAACTGCAAACCATGGTTGTCATCGTAAGGGGGGAAACAGTAAGAATAACTATGGAAGGTAGATAATCTATGCTATATCTGTTTGACACTAAAACAGCACTCCTTTCAACACCTATATTTTGGGCTGCCAAATGAGGTTGTGCTTTCCCCCCAAGATGTGGCATCCATAACTGAAAACCAAGACTTTTTCAACCCTGGGGACAGGATTCCCAGGTATAGGACTCTGAAGGCTAAAACCAGGACAGTCCCAGGAAAACAGGAACAATTGTTCGTCCTAGTAAAACCCTAATGTTATTCAGCATAAATACTTGCAAAGTTTGAAACAGACAAGAACTATAAAGGCAATTATCATATTATTAAGACACAATGAGGCAAGAGAGAATAGGCTATCTCTCCAGAAATGCACCTGGGAAGTTATGGTCCATATTTAAAAATGGGCTGCCTGCAGAAAAAAAAAAAAAAAAAAAAAAAGTCTGAGAATTGACCAATTGGGCCTGCCCAAAGGTAGACACATTTTAGGATGACTCAAAACCAATAGAACTGATGGCTGTGACTTAAAAGATGTAGGTGTTACAAAATCTGGTCCAGGTGAGAATAAGTCACCTTTATATCTCATCAAAGCAAAGCTCTCAAAGTCCAGACAGAATACCAGGGTACTCCAAACTCCTGTTATATTGGGTTGTAGTATCTTATCCTTTATTTTGTACTGTTTCTCATAAGCAAAACAACAAGTTCACTTGTGATTCCCCCTGCTCCCATTGCCAATGCTGGTTGGCTGTTTCCAAAAGAGATACTCATCTGAAAATGAGCCCATTTCTATTTGTAAGGAATTAAGCTTTTTATTTAGGGAAATTTTGGAGGATTGTATGGACATACTTAGCTAAAGCCAATGGAAGCATCACCAGCAACCATCCACAGCAGCACCTCCCAAAATACAAAGAGATGCTATGTTAATAAATTGTGTGGTTAAATATATTCGAGGAACACTGGGCTCAGAAAGTGTCAAACAGGATTCCTTATTATAGATTCTTCATAGTCTTTGATATGCTTATGTGGAATGAGCACCTTAAGAGCTGGAAATCCTATGTATGTTTCCCAAATATATTTGATCAGGAGCCTTTTTAAAAAAAATTTTGGAACATTTTTCTAAAGCAGTGCTCCACAGACTACAGCTTAGAATACACTGATATAATGAAATGTTAAAATGGGACTCTTTCAAGTTCTGCTAAAGTCACAAGATAATAGGAATCAACTATTCCCACATTCCAAGACAAGGTTCTGGATCACTCAAGCAGGACCTACAACAGAGGTGTATAAGAACTCAATTCACAACCCTTAGCTGACCACATCTCTCCAGGGTGTAAAAAAAAGATACTGGATATACTACAAGAGGCATTTGGACTTGAGAAACAGAAATTTCTTTATAGAGAATTTTCAGGTGTACTTGCAATGCCTCACCCCCATGGAAAAGGGTTAGGGGTACTCCCTTTATCTCAAGCAAATAAGAGGAACTTTGGTAGTAGCCTACTTGGATAGCTTGGCATGTGCCTCCTGCATTTGAGGGTAAAGTGAAAGATCTCTGACTCATGACTAAGACAGTTAACAAGTGAAAGAAAGACTATGGCTGAGCTGCTTGCTAGGTGGCTAAACAAGAGAGATTTGATGTGGGGATGTAACTATCAACCTCTTTCAGTAGATCAAAGATCCTTATTTCCGCAGAAGAGATGAGGTCCAGGTGTAAGACAAAGCACCCTGTCTTGGATCCTGTCCTGTAGGAAGCAAGGAGACCTCAGCAGAGAGAAGTCTCCCAATGACTCATTCACCATCACTTAAAGAACTTCAACTAAGAAGACCTCAGTGATGGGAGTCTCCAAAGAAATCAGACAAGAAAGGCCAGGCTTAAACATCTCCCACTAGAAATGCAAACCAGTTCCAGATTGGGACCAGCCAAGCAAGTATGATCCTGCCTCCTACTTCTCTTCCTTCTCCCCACCCTACTCATCTAGTGTTCAGAAATGGTCAGAAGATGTAAAAATAAAGGGAAAAGAAGTTACTCAGCCCACTTCCCCACTTGTAGCAAGCTCCAGATGGCACCATAAGGCATATTACCTATGGATGAATTTCAAAGTTTTGACTCTTACCCTAGACTGTACCTATTTATAACTGAACCAAGCCTCTCTGGAGACTCAGATAACCAGTCAGAGAACTTATTACTGTCTAGGAGTGAGCAGGAGGCTCTGGACACTGGCTAGGATTTTATCCAGGACAGAGGAAGCTTGAGCCCTAGAAAGTAGATTTACACAGGCAATTGTGAGAAAAAAAAATAAGGTATGTCTGTCCAACCCAAAACTGAAACCCTCAACTAACATTTTGTTAAAAGTACTGATGTCTTCTTGTAAAGTACCTGAGGACAATCCTGTCATTTTGTGACCCAGAAGTCCACCACAAGAAGGAAGAAGACAACCACCACCTCGAATTTTCATCGTGCTTTCATGTCCAGCATCTCAGCTAACATTCATAACCCTACAAGGTAGCAGGATAGGTATGACTGTTTCCATTTTACAGGAGAAAAAACTGAGTATCAAGTCCAACTTGACTTACAAAATGTCTAAAACCTTAGGCACTCACAGATCCAAGTTTTAGAACTTTTGTCATCCAAACTCCTCATTCAGTGCTTTTTTCAACATATAATAGTCCCTCTTTATCCTTAGAGGATACATTCCAAGACCTCCAGTAGATCCCTGAACCCGTGAATAGTACTGAACCCTACATACAGATGATCATCAACTTATAACTATTTGACTTAGAAGTTTTTGAGTTTACTTAGCGGGCAAAAGCAATATGCATTCCAGTTCCATCCAAATTGTTGCAAAAGGCATTAAGCCATCCTTCTTCAAGGCTGAGAAGTACTCCGTGGTATACATATACCACATTTTGTTAATTCACTCATGAATTGATGGGCACTTAGGTTGATTTCACATCTTTCCAATTGCAAATTGTGCTGCAGTAAACTCAAGTGCAGGTGGACTTTTTGATAAAATGACTTCTTTTCCTTTGGGTAAATACCCAGTAATGGAATTACTGGATCAAATTGTAGGTCTACTTTTAGTTCTTTGAGATATCTCCATACAGGTTATACTAATTTGTGGTCCCACCAACAGTGTAGAAGAGCTCCTTTCTCTCTGCATCCAAGTCAGCATGTATTATTTTTGAGCTTTTTAATAAAAGCGATTCTAACAGGGGTACGGTGATATCTCATTGTGGTTTTAATCTGCATTTCCCTGATGATTAGTGACATTGAGCATTTTTTCATATGTTTATTGACCATTTGTCTATCTTCTTTTGAAAAGCTTCCATTCATATCCTAAGTGAAGTATCTAAAGAATGGAAAAACAAACACCCACATGTCCTTGCTATTAAATTGGAACTAACTGACCAAGCAGATGTGTGCAGAAAGGGAAGTAAAACTCAACGGAAATCAAGCAGGTGGGAGGGTGGAGGGGATGAGCGAAAACCTATTTAAAGGGTACAATGAACACTGGCGACAGGCACACTTATAACTATAACCCAAGCATTATAAAAGTGATCCATGGAACCAAAAATATTTGTACCCACATAATACTTTGAAATTAAAAAAAAAAAAGCAACATGCATCGGTATGCTCCTCTATGTGCACCGTATTATGTTTTTCCCAAGCATACATACCCATGATAAAGTTTAATTTATAAATTAGGCATAGTAAGAGATTAACAAAAATAGCTAATAGAACAAGTATAATAATATACTCTAATAAAAGCAATATGAATGTGGTCTCTGTCTCTCACTCAAAATATCTTATTGTATGTAATATTTTTGGACCATTGTTGATCATGGGTAACTGAAACTATGGAAAGTAAAGCTGCAGATGAGGGGAGACCACTGTATATGTTGTTTCCTTCAAAGGACAGGATAAGAGGTCCCTTGCAAGCACTAGAATTAGTTTCTCTAACATGACTGGAAATGACTTCTCAGTGAATAAAACTGAAATAATTACAGCTGTTAGGCAAGGATTTTAGATAGCAACATCAGCTTTGAAACAGAGTCAAGAGCAGCATAAAACAGTATGACCCCAGGCAGAGTGGATTAAAGTCATGCTCCAAACCTGGGCTGGCTGCTCTTTATAGTTGGATGGATTTTGTTTTTCTCCCCTTAAATAATTTTAGGAGGAGGGTCTCTTTGATTACACTAAAACAAATAAAATCTTGTGTACAAGGAATTCTTTTGGCATAAAGCACAAGGCCTATTACAGCATTATTTTTTTTTTACTGGCACAAAATCTAAGAAAAGCCTCAAGGTGCAAATGATCTGCAGTCTATTTAACATCATGGTTATTTATTTTTATGGGACCTCATTATTGCTCTTTACCCTAAATTATAGGTACATTCTTGGCTCCATTTCCCACTGTGCTTCAAGCTCCAGATACCATGTTATTTTTCTATATTTCCAAATTCTCTTCAATACTTCATCAATCAAACATTCACCATCTCATAGATGATGTGTTAGACCAAGGCAAGGATCTTTGGAACCCAGTAGTTTAAGCCACAGCTGTGAGCTCAATTCTCACCCAGTAGAAGTGCCGCTATATATCTATCAACATTATGAGGGAAAATTCCCAGGCTACATGATTTCACAAAGATTGAGTCCTCTGCTCCATATTAGACTAGCATTTAAACGTCCAGGTTTCCATATTCTCACATTTTCATTTAGCTAGTTATGCCATAGTTATAAAATGAGCCATATTTTTACAAAGACTGAATTAATACCCATTTTCCTCTTCCCCATGCCCCTCCCCTAATCTTTTACACCCCACCTTTGCCTTTTTCCCACTAGGAGCCAAGTTCATAGGCTCCTGGTCTGTCCCTCCAATATGGAAAAATTCCTTGGGGATTTTGCATAAACAACTTTCCTAAGTTGCTGCAAGTTGAGGTCAAAATTCCCTAGCCTTATAAAAAGAATAGCTTAAAAAATAACAATAATAATCCTTTACATCTATAAAGTATAGTTTTTAAGACCACTCTAACTTATGTCAAGTAAAGTGGTCAAGTGCTAAACAAATGTAAGATAGTATTTTAAATTTGCCCCTGTCTCTGTCAAAAATCCCACCTAAACTGTAAGGTTGGGTTTAGATATTAATTCAGTGAAATCATCCCCAATTCATTCTCTGCATCCTCCCAGGTCTTTGTTTATAACTACTCTAAATTACCTATGCCATTGGAGTGAGTTCCACACATATCTTCGCAAAAATGCCCTAAGGAGAGTGATTCTCCACCTCCATGTCCTGGTTGAGCTCCTAGGAACCCAAAAGTTTTATTGGACTGAACCATCAACAACTCTATGAAGAAGGAGGCCATGTTATCATTATCCCTTTATTAAGACAAAAACTAAGCCACAAAAAAGTGATCTTCCCAAAGTCATAGAGCTAGTTAAGAAAAAATCAGAACTTGAATCCAGATGCCCCAAGATCCAGTGTTTTTATGCTGCTATTGCACTTTTTTTCTTTGAGAACATCTTACATAGAATGTTCACTATAAGCTCGAAACAACACAGCTATGGTCATTTAGTTTTACTTAACTCAATAAATTAAAAAAAAGCTTTTAAGAAACAAATTTTACCTTTCTTTCATGGAAATAGGCTGTTTATGCCAACAAAAGAGATAGAGAGAGAGAAAAGGGGGAGAGGAAAGGAGAGAGAAAGGGGGAGAGAGAGAGAGTCAGCAAAGGCATCCCGTGTGATCTAGACCTGCCTTTCCCATTTTATATACCACCACTACCCCTCAACACATCCTGTGCTCCAGATAAACTGGCCTAGTTGGGGCTGTATTAAGTGTAACAATTGATTTGCATATCAATTTTGTATCCTACAACTTGCTAAATTCACTTACTACTTCTAACAGCTTTTGGAGATTCCATCATATTTTCTACATAGATGATCATTTCATCCACTAATAAAGACAGTTTTAATTCTTTCTTTCCTGCCTGGATGCCTTTTATTTCTCTGTATCTTAACCTTACTCCACCGGCTGAAACCTCTAGTACAATCCTGAGTAGAAGTTAACAAGCACATATCTGCACATTTTTAAACAACAAAAATGATTATTTTGCAGGCATTGAGTAAGGCTCATGGAAGTTAAAGGTATGAATCAGTCCCCACCCTAATGATCTTGTGACCCAGTGGAGGAGCTCTGTCTACTGCTAAGACAGAAAATCAGATAAGGTTGGAAAATAAGGTCAGGGCAGGTCGTTTATAATAAAAGCAACAACAGCAGCAGGAGGAGCCTTAATACTTACAGAAGGATTAATATGAGCCAGGAGCCATTGAAAGTTCCTGGTAAGTATTAACTCATTTGACTTTTCTAGCTTACTCCTATTTCTTAGGTAGGGATTCAGAAATTAAAAAAAAAAAAAGGATAAGTAATTTTGTCTCCATAGCTAATTAAGTGCTACACTAAATTACCTTTAGTTACCATCTCTTCTCTTCGTTAACATGTGTTGAAGGTCCATTCTTTGCTAACTATTACATTATTTTTAATTAAGTTAATTATCACAATAATCCTATCGTATAAAGGAAGGATCTAAGGTTCAGAGAGATTAAGCGACCAAGGTCCAAGTCACCCAACAAGCACAGGATTCAAACAAAGGTATTCTGACTTCAAATTCAATACTCTTTCCACCACCCACCGACACCTCTTCAAACAGCTAATATTTGTATAGTACTTGACAGTCGTGCCTTAAGTGCTAGTTAAAGGAAGAGAGATTTTATCCACTAATTCAAGGAGAGCCTTTGTCAGTTCTGGAAAGCAGGGGAAATGAAAGAGAAAGGTGTTTTGGAAAGCTATGGCAGTGTTGTGCTCCACGGACTTGCTGGGGAAGGTCTAGTAGGAACAGGGTCAGGAGCCCCCTACAGCCCCCTCTGCACCCCTGTGTCCTTCCCTTCAGACTCATTTGCCAGTCGAGAGGAGTCCTGATTTCAATAATGTTCCTGGAGGGAACATCCAAAAGAGCATAGATAATAAAAGTACTTCTTATGTCACTTCTTCTCCCTGCGTTTAACTTTCAGGAATATTTTTGTTAACTGAGAAGAGCACACCGAGGACCCATTATCACTGATATAAGGAGAAAACGGATGGCAGATTTCCTCAGCCACGTCCTGTCAGTGTCAACAATTTCACTAAACATATAATAGTCATAAGCTCATCAGTGTTAAATTTTCTAGGTTTCTGGCACATATCTCTTCATCTCCCTCATTAAGTTTATAGAGTGTTCTTTGGTACATTTGCTCAGCATGAGGATTTCACTTTCAACTGGTAAAAACGGGAAATGATTTTCTGCCTTAAGTCGTTGGCAAATAGGAGAATATATGAAATGGACCAACGCCCTAAGCCAGGTATTTGGCAAGTCACGGTACATAGGTTTGACACCATCCATCACTATCCTGCCCATTCACCAGGGCTGGGTCCAGCAGAGATGCGCCAACTAAATCTGAAATATGAATAGTTATTCTGTTTTCATTATCTTCTTGCTCCAGGTTCTATACCATTATTTGCTATTTGGGGACTCCTTTCATTTAGAATTGGAGTCCTGAGACCCCAACTGTTACACTCCCATCCGGGTAGCTACTCCTACACAAGCTCCCCAAACCCAAGTCTATCCTGGGCCTCCTTCATTTTATCCTAATTTTAATCATAGTTAGCATGCTGTCCCAAACTATCTCAGATTAAAGCAACAGTAAGCTTGATCCAACTTTTCTTCCAGGGGTATCTGCATTTTACAAGGTATAGCCCCTGTCCCTTGGATGAGCTAGAGATACCACCTTGAACACTGGCAGCAGAGGTCTTCTGGTCCCTATTCACAAGGCTGCCATACCAAGAACTATGTGTGCAGCAAGGAAGTCAGAAATGCCACTGACCAATCCAAGGGCAACAAGATGCTCTTGATCCTGAGATAAATAACTAAATCAAGAACAATGATACATGAGGAAAGATAAAACTTGCTGCTGCTTGATTTTGAACCAGAGCTCTACTCCCATCCTTAGCAAACCTTTATGCTATTATCCAAAATGGATTTTCATAATACTTTCAAATGCTGCTATCTTCTCACCAAGATATTAAGGGATCCGCCCATGCCTTCTTCCGTTATCATTCATTCCTAGGTTCCTTAGACCATGAGAAGTCTACTTGATCTTCTATGAAAGTAGCCAGTTCTAGGTCTTTGGGGGAAATTAAACTATGGGAAAATGAGGATCTCTTCAATTCCTGATCAGAGCAAAGGTCACAGAAGGACAGTACTGAAGAACACAGATAGGATACTGGTACATCGGCTTTATTTTACAGAGGAGGAAACAGAGGCTTTGGCATAAAGCTACATGCTGGAGTGATGAGATATATGCAAAATATGGACTTGGATCTAGTATGCTATCCATCTACTCTACCATACAGCTTCCCCTCCCCTCTGCAGTGGACACCATCAGCACTAATGTCACCAGTAAGGACCCTTTCTTATAACTACCTGGTCTTGTCATGGATCCCTAGAAGTTAATGAATGTCTCATATTCTTACATTTGAATTTTCTCCTCCCTCCCCTACCATGGGTCTTCTCATATTTCTTTCTCCAGCTTCAGGGGAGTGCTATGGACTAGTAAGACTTTTCTCAACACTTTTTCAATGACCGATGGAATGAACAGATGGCTGCTCAAATACTCATCACCAGCCCTAGTCTGGTCTGTTAGTTGAGACTCCAATATTCTCTGCTTTCAGATACAACCACGATGACAAAATGTTGTGGAGGACAGTTTTTGCACTTAGCTAGCACTGTGGGCCACCTGCAATGTGTTCTGTGGCCTACAGTCACAGGAGCCAAAGTGGATGGGCTGAGAGGGGTGGCAAGAGACCTCACAGCAGGGGCTGGAGGAATGCTGTCCTTTGTCGAACATCTCTGTGGTGATGAGATTGACGACGGGAGCAAGGCACATAACTCTGGCTGGATGCCAAACATCTGGGCTCAAAACTAAGCAACAGAGTTATTCAAATCAAAGAAAATATAACAAACAGATATTTTCAATGCCTACTACGTGCACCCAGACAGCTGCAGTGAGACAAATCTTTAAGTCCTACTCAAGCCCCCACATTCCACTGCTCTGTTCCAGATGCCTGATGTTATATTAATCAAATATTCATGTTTTGCACCGAGCATCTTTTGGCATATGTTGATGTGCAGATAAAACCAAAGTTATGAATTATTTCACCAGCATTTTCGTGGTGCTTTTGTTCAGCTCCCTTGATAGATGCTGAGGACAGTTATACCCCATGCCTCTAACCATTTCCAAGACACCATGCACTTCCTGGCTCCTGCTCTATGAGGATGCAGGGAAGCTAGGAGGCCCATGCTCTCTCCTGTAGCTTCAGGGAGATATTCAGGTAAGAACATCACCAGAGGCATTGTTTTCTGAAATCAGTGTTTGGTTGCCCCTAGGCTTGCAAGCACTCCAAGCCAAGAGGAAACGTGTACATAATTTGACACCTGTGGTACTCCAAGAACAAAGAATATAATATTCCTTTGTTTCTGGACATCCTAAATTTAAAATGACATCTTGGTTGACAATTATGATTTGCTATTCTTTTATAAATCATGTTATTTCCAAAAGACCATAAAGCAGGTAAATGAATATTCCATTGCCTCATTACTTGTATTTCTCCTCTGAGGACTGCCAGGGCCTTTGCTAACACTACCGCCACGCACTCCAGTCATGGAATGAATGAAGCCAAGGGATATGCTTTTAGCTTGCTTTAGGCCATACATTGTTTTCATTCTTCAGTGAGAATAAACAACCGCTGAGGTGAGGGTGGGAGGACTTCTCCACATGTGACAGATCTCCAATTTTTCAAGGCCCTCTACGTGTTGTTAGACTGGCTCTGTACGCACTTCAGTTACTAAGACTGCGCTTGTCTTTTCTGTTTTCACAATGGCCTGTAAGCTCCTCAAAGTCAAAAGGTTAGTCCAGAAGCCTCTCTCCTCCATGGTACCCAGCATAAGGATCTGCATGCACAATAATCATGGTAAGGAGTTTACAGACAGGGAAGGCTTGCTCACAGCCTTCCTAAAAGGGACTGGTGGTGAGAAAAGCTGGAAATTTGGGTCTATATAGGCCTTTGGCTATGTGGTTGCCTTTTCAATAGAGTGAAATCAAAGACCCCTTTGGCCATTTCCCTTTTACATTTACTCTGTCCACTGGAGAAGGTGGTCTCTGGAACTAGCCCACTGTGAGCCACCATGCTCCCTCACTGCCCGTGCTCAGCTATCTAAAAGGAAGCAGGATACGAGGTGCTTTGCTAAGAAACTTCAGCTCCGAATATCTGCTTCCTTTCCTAGGTATGTGAATAAGCTTAGACAACCTAGAAGGAAGCTTAAAATTCCCCTATCTAGGGACTATGCTATTCTAGCCAGTGCTTTGGATGACTCCGGGTAGATGCACATACACACACAGTTTGGTGAATGAGCCTGAGTCAGATTTCTACCCTGCCAACTTGAACCCCTTGGTTTATGGAAATCCTGTAGTATTTTCTCACCCTTAAACCCAGAGCCTGAATCAAGTTTTGAATAGTCTTACTCCTCTCTTCTAAGCTCCACTCTGATCCTCCTGGCTCTATTTAAGACGAAAATTTCCAAGACAGCTTTGTCAAAAACAAGAATTCCAACCCCAAAGTCCAAGCTCCTTTTTATACTCTCTTAAGCCCATCCACACCCTCTCCGTCACAGAGGAGAAAGAGGTGGGAAGAGGGGTGGAGGGCATTCATACCTCCCCTTCTCTGTTTCTATACCTTGCCAATTTTGTGGCTTGCACTCTCAACCTTGTTCCTTTCTCATGTGACTCTGTATTTCACTAGTTCTCCACCTACTAACCTTCTTTGTTACCAACTGTGCCCACCTGCCACAGGATGGAAGGACAATAATTCCAAAGCCATATACTCCCCATGCCAACTCCTCCGTGGAATTATGTGACCTGAAGATGACCTTGGGACACATGCCGGAATTTCTTTGCTATAAAAGAACTCTTTCTGCAAAGAATTTTCAAGTTGTCGTTTTCATTTTAAAAAATAAGATGATAAAAAACACACCACACAAGCCATTATTTGTAAAATGCCTACAGATGATGAAGAGGAATGCATATCAATACATACACATGCATGCATATGAATGAGCAACCACATGTCTATGTGTCACCTATGGAGGCCAAGTTGAACCTTTTAGACTAAGAGAGTAATTGAATACTAAGGAACATGTCAGGAATCAAGAGTGATTTCAAATTTCTTCTAGTTTTCTTTCCACAAATCCCTCCAGATTAAAAAAAAAAAATACAAAGTTTTCTCAAAATTCCATTTGAATTTGATACCTAAATTAGCTACAGAAAGCAGTCACGTGGGTGGCAGAAATGCAGGGGTTACTAAGTAGGAGTCTCTTTGTGGTATACAAATGATTGCTAGCTAGAAAGGGGGATTTTCTAGTCCTCTTCTGGTATTGCTTAGCTAAATAAACTCTGACACCTCTGTGCCATAATGCTTGATATCTTAGATTCTTTCTAGGGTTTACTAGGGTTCTGAGGTTATATTATTTAAAAATTATGTGGATATTTGGAATAATGACTACCATGTCCATGACGACCACCACCACCATAATCATCATCCTGATGTCTTTTTTTTCTAAAATAATTTGCAACTTCCCAGCTATATACCTTTATCTTAAGAAGTGAACAAATAATGGCTTTCCTTATTTTGCAAGGAGGAATACAGACAGATTCTAGATTTTAGTGAATTATCCAATTATCTGGGTGATGCCAATTTAAAACTTTTCAAATGACAAAGCCCAGTGCAAGACTGTCTCACCTCTAATGATGGGAAACCCTTCTAATTGGTTTCCAAATCCGCTGTCAAGGGGAACAATGGAAATTCCAAGAAAAGCTTGATCTTCAGAGAACTTGGGCTTCACTTACAGCCCTAAAATTTGACCAGGTTCAGACTTTTCTAATGCTATTCCAAATACCTCATAACCCAATAATTTAGGGCTGCATTCAATGCTAATTCCGTGTCCCTTTCTTTCATAATCAGCATGCATGCAACTCTACACTGTATACAATTTATGAAGTTGGACATGCCATTCTTCCACTACACAAAGAATTAAGGTCAACTCCTCAACCTAAATATATCTTGGATGAGAAGATCTTTTTGAGAGGTTGAATGGTAAGTGGTAAAAATCATAGACTTTGGAATCAACAGACCAGGAGTAATTTTACATATGTAAGAGAAGTTAGCATCTGAGATCTACCCACATATGTCCTTTGTATGCGTTATTCTTCCCTGACCTCTTCAGATGTAGTTGTTGGCACACAGCATGTACTCAGTAAATATTTATTGAACTGAATCCATTCTCATATTGAACAAATTTACTTTCACTTAAAGAGGGGCTCCATAATCTCTTGGTAACCTGATGCTGTGCTTCTTACAAGTTCTTTAAGGGAGAGTTCTGGGTTTAGGATATTGGTGTCTTTGTCCCACCTCATCCATAAAGCCTTCCCTGACAACTCCAGTCCACCCTACTCTCATTTTTCTTACTCTGTGGTGTACTTATTCCCAGTTCTACTCACTTTGGCACATACATGATATCTTATCTTGCCATATAAAATGTGTTTCATAAACACATCATCCTTCCTATGAGCCCATAAGCTCCTCAAGGGCAAAGACCATGTTTGATATTTATTTTGTATGTCCCGTAGCACACAACACAATATAAAGCCCATAGCAGGCTCTGAACAAGTACCAGTTGAAATGAGTTGAATTTTAAGGACAGCACTCCATTGCCAGCGATGATTTTGTTCCAAAGAATTATCAAAAGGCAGAATTGATGGGGGGCAGGGGGATGAAAAAAGGTAGGCTAATGGGTAGAAACACGCATTTAGATAGAAAGGATAAGTTCTAGTGTTTGACAGCACAGGAGGGGTGACTATAGTTAACAACAATCTATTTTATATGTCAAAGTAGCTAGAAAGGAAGACTTGAAATGTTCCCAACACATGGAAATGGTAAATATTTGAGAGGATGAATATCCTCAACATGCCAATTTGTTCATTACACATTGTATCAAAATATCACATGTACCCCATAAATATGTACAATTATTATATATCAATAAAAAAGAGTATGGACAGTGGTTTATTTTTTTTTAAGGCAGAATTGGCTGTTTTCACCCCTCATTTCAACTAAATTAAGGCCATGGGCCTCCACACTGGAACTGCTAGTTAGGAGGCAGAGGATCAGAAAGCAGCTGGTTACTTTGAACAAGGAGTAAATTGTGTTTCAGCAATGGGTCACGGGATTTGATGCATTAGTCACTAGTGACTCTTGGCCAGACTCTTTGGTGTTATCAGGAATAAAAAGTAACCCAAAGATATGCCAAATATCAATTTCCAATTACTTTCCTGTGACACATTTCTACCGCTTGGGAAGACTCCCAAGGGATCCGTTGCCCTTTATCAACTCTGATCTGGCTCGTCTTTCAGGTAAACAGGTAACACTTGGCACACCCTGTCCAGCCTCTATATCCACAATGTCCTCCTTTGACACTTATATTCTCTTGAAGTCTCCAATATTGGCTTACACCGTCACTGGAGACCTAGCCTAAGTGTGGAAAGCCTTTTAATATTATATCCTGAACCATATGTGTCAGTGTGGGACGGGGATGACTCCAACACCTGCAGTGAGTCGTTGTCACTAGGGCTTCCCAAGCCCTAATTTGCATTGGGATGTTGAAAGGAGGAGCAAAGTTTCCTGCCAGACTTTTGCAACTTCAACTCTAGCCCAAGGGTAGAGAAATAAGAGTCCCTGAAGCCTTAACTTTGATACTCAAAACACAGAACAGCATTTCTACCCTCCAGATCACAGAAAGCAGACCACAGACTAATTTTTAAAATCTTTGGTATTAGGAATATTAAAACTGAGGATCTGCAAAAAGCCAGAAATCACATGTCCCCTTTATTACAAAGTAATGGAAGAGAATTTGGAAAAACCAGGAAACATCTCCGGGTCCATAAATCAGCCCAATTGGAGGAAAACACAAATGGCCAGCACCTGGAACGAGCCTTCATCTGGAGCAGGAAGGCAGCCTAAGGAATTGAGCTCCGTGGCCAAGGCTCCAGGCTGTGCGCTGTGATTAACGACTTGAGCGAAAGGTCTCAGTTGAGGCTGAAAAATTAGCTTGTTCTCTTCGCATCTCAAAACTCCCCACAGCATGACTCTGTCTCCCCTGATTGTACATATTTACCAAAATGCAAGCTAGTCTGGGGATCTTCGAACATGTCATAATCAGACTGTTTCTGACAATCAGGAGAGCCCTGGTGTTTGTCAGGACTACTTTAGTCAAATCATCTGTGTTGACTCTGCATACGTGTCTCAACCTTTCAGTTCCTTTTCAAGTTTAAGAACCATCCTAAATGAAACAATGGCATTGGCCTCGATCTGTCAGGAAAAGGAAAAAAAAAACAAGCAGTTCACAGCTCAGAGGATCGCAAATGGACAGCATATGGCCTGGCTTGTTTCTGGTCAATCCCAAAAAAGTTCTTAGGGAATTGAATGTCCATGAGATTAATGGTTCCGTCTCGTTCTGCCTTTATCCTCTGGAATAGGTTTCTCTAATCTCTTTAAGATCCTCCAAAGCATTTACAGTAAACCAATCACTCCTCTTGAATCTGCAGTCGAGACTCTGATAAGACCTGCTAGAACCAAAGGAAGTCTCCAAACCTCTTTACCTTTCTCCTGGAGGTGAATTTATAGATGGGAGAGAAATGTGGGGATCCTAAAACCTGGTTTTGAATATGGAAGTACTCAAGGAGAAAGTACCCAAGGAATTCAGTTTCCTCACCTGATCTTTAAGAACTGCTTCATCTGGGACAAACTGGTTTGCCAACAGCGGCTATGGCCCCCACCATAGTCGGATTTGAAGGGTACTCAGTGACATGTCTAAGAACATTCTCTCCACTGACCGACCACCAGGGCTAACCCTTCCACCTCCCCACCCCAATTCCATCCACAACCACTTCTTTCAGTGAATGCCCTACCTTCAGGAAACATATTATCAATAAAAACAACAACAATGTTGATAACAATAATAATAGCAGCAGCAACACATATATAGTAGTTTCCCCTTATTTGTGCTTTTGCTTTCTATGGTTTCAGTTACCCACAGTCAACCGTTAAACTATTAAACAGAAAATTCCAGAAATAAACAAGTCGTAAGTTTTAAATTGTGTACCATTCTGAGTAGTCTGATGAAATCTCGCTCTGTTCTGCTCCATCCTGCCCGGGACGAGAATCGGGCCTTTGTCCAGCGTGTCCATGCTGTACATTCTACCCACCCCTCAGTCGCTTAGTAGCTGTCTCAGTTACCAGATTGACAGTCAAGATCTCGCAGGGCTTGTGTTCAAATAACCCTCATTTTACTTAATAATGGCCCCAAAGCACAAGACTGGTGATGCTGGCATATTGTTATAATTGTTCTATTTTATTATTAGTTGTTATTTCCTACTATGCCTAATTTTAAAATTGAACTTTATCACAGGTATATATGTATAGGAAAAAACATGGTATAGTATATGCTACTATCCATGCTCTCAGACAGGCATTTACTAGGGGTCTTGAAACATATGCCCTGCAGATAAGGGGGGACTATGGAATAGCACTGCCCCAGTAACTCTTTGAAACACTTCACTTATAGCAACTTATACAATCCTCACAACAACCCTATTAAGGTAGTAGTAGTATCATCCCCATTTTACAGAAAGGGAGACACAGAGTGGACAAGTAACTTGTCCAGAGTCACAAAGCCAGTAAGTGGCAATACTAGGATTCAAATGCAGGTTTCATTCTTATGCTCTCAGTACTATAACTTCCCTATCCTCTGTTCTCTAGGGGTATGGCACCCACCCTGCTGAAGAGGTTAGAGAACTAACTCTTCTCACAGAGCACCTGGGTAGGAGGCAGGCCTGGCAAATCCTGTTTCTGCTAGTCCACATGTAAACTCAAACTAGTTCTAATTCCCCAAGCCTCAGTTGTCCTCATCTGTAAAATGAGCATGATAATAAGACCTACCTCTAGGATTTTTTTTGAGAATTAGTGAAATAATGCATACGCAGGCATGAGCACAGTGCCCAGAAAAAGGTAGGTGCATAATAATGGTAGCTGTGTTTATTACTGATCAAATCCATCAAATCTGCTAACATTGGCTAACAGGACGCTAGAGGATTGACGAAGATGAGACAGAAACAGTCACAGCTGGGACGATGGTTATGAAAAGGCAGATGGACATGGCAACTCCAGAAAACTGGACTACTAGGATTCTAAAAAGTACTGGCAAGGTTACTACCCACCTTCCTGGCTGGACTCAAGTTCTGCAGCCTCTATGTGAGCTTATCTCCATTAAATAAATAATTCTAATTTTAAAAATATACTACCATCAAGGAAAAAAGAACAGAAGATGTCAGGCTGGGGAAATTGGAATATTTTCCCTGAAATTCCTGGTACAACAGCAAGACAGCTAATGCATCCTCCACTGCCATGTGTGGCTGCTCCGGAGTCACCTCGTGGCGCTGCATCCTTCATTCTGCATTTCCTACATGCTCTTGCCAACCCCTGACACATCACATTCTTTGCATCTATAAGTGCTGGTGCCAGAACACACTAAATTGCCTTTGACTACATTTAACTGATCTAGTATTTTTTTATGATTCTTTCTTGTTGTACCATTTTTCACTTTTGACTTTATAATTCTCTGCTGACTTTAAATAAAGCTTTACCAGACTACCCAAGGTGGTTTTTAATAGAGATTTAGGGGCTAGGTTGTGTTGTGGTTTGGATTCAGATTCTACTCTAGCAACAAGGGGAAATTAACGAGGTGGTTTCATCTCAAGTGCCCATTTATACTCGGAATGGACAGAGAGTTTATCTTCTTCCAGGCCTTATAATCATGACACTACACAGTGATATTCAAGAAATAAAAAATTATGTAGCAATAGCTCCCACACCACAAAACCACCACACAGTGTCCCTGCAACCCCAGATGACTGAGGATAATATAAAGACAGCAATGGAATTACTTTCTGAGTGACAGGAAGGATTTGGACCACATTCTGTCTGTCGCCAAAGACAATGCTAATTTCTCCTTAAGATGGGGAACTCAGATGACCCTACACCAACCATGTCAGCCCCTTTCTAGTGTTCTTGTCTCCTCTGAGATACCCCTAAGGCCTCACTGCCTCCTGCCCAGATGAAACACTGGAAGCCAGCCGACCCTCAGTCACAGGGAGAGGTGACACAACTGGAAAGAAACCAAGTCGGACAAAAAGTCATTCCCCAAAATGAACATTGCTTTTTAAAAAAAAGAATAACCTTGAGTTAGTTATTTCTTGAAAATATAAAATTGGTAATGCAGTGAGATTTTGGTTTTATCTTGTTTTTCATTATGCAAGGCTTGTTTCATTACAAAGGAATAACTATAACATGTAAAATATTGAGAATAATTCTAAAATATCTGTATGCATAGTGCCCAGCACAGAAATAAATGAATCCCTTTGGTTGTTCCTATCAGATCAGATTTTTTTGCCTCCACCTACTTGCATTTTGACTTTTTTATTCCCATGGTTGTCTTCATAGTTTTGCCACAAAATGTAAGGACCTTTAAAAAAAGGCATTTTATTTTGCATTTTCAAACTTTTATGTAAATGGATATCATATGATATTTTCTTTTTCTCCTGATTTTATGGATTTCTCCATGTTGAATATTGTTCTACTTTATCTGATGAATCACTTGGGTTGTTTCCAGTTTCTTTGGCTGTTTGTGTTTTGTTTTGCTGTTATAAACTATACTACAAATAGAGTTCATATTGATCTCAGCATGTACAATAGCTTTTCGTGGGTTAGAGTCCTAGGAGTGGCATTTCTAGATGTTAACATTGACATATATTCAAATTCACTAGAAAATAACAAATTGTTTTTCAACACAGATATATTAATTCACATTTCCACCAAAACAGCTTGTACATTTCTGTTGCTCTCCAACTTTGCTAGCACTTGGTATCACCAGATTTTTAAATTTTGCTTAACCAGTGAGTACAAAATATCTTTTGTTGTTTTCATTTACATTTCCAAATTAAGTGTTTCTTCATAGACAATCATTAAGTGACTTTTGGATAGTTTGCAAAGAAATTCTTTATTCAAAATCATCATAAAATGCAGTGTTTGTATGGAGTAAGTATGATTCCATGTATACATAGAAAGACACTAGGTACACAGACAACATACCCATATTTCTATTTATATCTGCTATTCCACACTTGCACATACAGCAGGAGTGGCCAGCTAGGTCCCATGGGCCAAATCTGGCCACTACCTGTTTGTCTAAATAAAGTTTTATAGGAACATAGTTATGCCCATTTGCTTACATGAATGCTTTTACCCTACAATGACAGGATTGAGTAATCACAGCCAGGACAGACTGGCTGCAAGGCAAAAATGCTTACTGTGTGGCTATGTACAGTAAAAGTTAGCTGACCTGTGACTAAAGAATCTCCATTTACAGCCATAGGTGTTCCACACTCAGCATGTCTCTTCAAATCTGTTCCTCCCAAATGCCATTTCTCATGAAATGGCTCCACATTCCACAAAGGTATTCACAAACCTGGGAGTCACCTCATGCCCTTCCCTCCTAGTCACCATTGACAACCAATCTGTGGATGCCATCCAAGTATTTAACCTTCTCAACGCCGCCCCTGTGATGTCCCCTTTTCTATACCCACTGCTACCCTTTTGCTCAAGCCTTACATTGACTTAGGTAACTCTCCACCTAATAACCAAGTCCTGTTTGTCCCCAACCTCCCATACAAATGGTGTATCACAACACTTATAACACTTTGTTGCATATATTCGAGTTTCCATCTAATATAATAGCTCCTCCTAAACTGCAAGTTCCCTGAGGCAGGGACCTTCGCCATTTCTGCACACAGTACAGTGCCTTACACAGCAAATACTTAATGCTAATTTAGCTTCCTGAAGGCTGCTCAATCCTTCTCAGAAACTATGGAGGGCCTGACACGGCAAAGACATTTGTGGTTGTCATTAGTCAGTAGGGTTTGGAAATAGTTCCTATTCTCCCAAATCTCATGGCCAAAAGGAGTAGGGGAAAGAAACCCCTTGTCAACATCATTTAATGCAGAGGTCTTTAAATTTCTGTGTGCAGAGGAATCACTGGAAGAGCTCATTAAAAATAACAGATGCCACAGTGTCACCACAGGCCCATTGAATCAGAATCCTTGGAAACAGGTGCTTAAGCACTTTTGCTTTACAGATGTTCCCTAAGAGATTCTTTATGAAGGCTTGAGAAACACACGCCTAATGATGACAGCTTCTGAAATGCATCCCTCTAGCCCTATGCCACCCTACCACAGTGGCCCTGATGGATGGCTACACTGCACAGGAACCCCCAAACCCTTAGCATGGGGTACTAGAGCTTCCCTAAGAGGTTTCTCACCCTCCTCCAGTGGCCCAGAAACAGCCTGATTTGAGGGGATAATTGTACTTTTCTCAGAGCTGCATTGTGATTTTCAATCTCTGTTTTTCATTGAATTGGTTGCATTCCTGGTTAATGATGGGATACACCCCTACACTGAACATTTTTGCTGAGCAGCATATCTAAAATCAGAAATCTCCTGCTACATCCTAGCACCACGCCCTTGTATGTGCCATACCTCCTAGTACTTGCCTGAGGGAAGAGGCAGGCAAACATTTGTACAATGCATATATTATTAGAATGCTTGTTTTAATTTTTACTGTCTTCTTCATTTTCAACATATTACAGATCATTTAATATGTAAAAAACAAATGTTAATAGAAGGGTTAGACCAACTACAATACCAATAAGATGCTGTTAGTATTTATTAGAGATTTTTCTTATTAGACTTAATTTTTTCCTAAATTGCATGTGACCCATTATCATTATGCTTGGTGGATAATATAACAAAACAAAATTACCAGTCCATTTTACTCAAGGAGAACATCTAAGGTTCCTTGGGTTTTATAACACCAGGCATAGCACAAATTTAAGGAATTTTTCCAGTGCTGCATTCGGTGATTTTTAGGGGTCTATTTTCCCCAGAGGCATGTAAGTACTAAAATTGCATTGGATTGCGTTTTGCTCTCAGCGGGTGAGAAAGTGCATAGTCAATGGATTATTTGCCATTCTTTATTTCCGTTTTATGCAGTAACACAGAGGTATCTCTCAGGTGGTTGTTGAAGTTTACTAGACACTCAGGAGCCATCTTGTGCTTTCTCTAAATGGCATTTATAATCTATAACCAAAGGGGTCGTCTGTGAAGCCATTGGTACAGTGCACCTAAATTCTGCTCGTGTTAATTCAGGCTACAGAGATAAGACCTTTCACTATGAGATTCCAGTGTCAGGGAAAACTGTATCACGTATCTAAACAATCTTTTTAGAACTACAATAGAGATACAAGGGCTTATACAAAGGGACTGATAAAGACAGAACATTCGCAATTAGCATATAGGGGATAAAGGTCTTTGGAATATGCAGATCAATGAATAAAGGGGCCATGCAAAAATTGCACCTGTATGTATCTGTAATAAAAGGACTAAATTCTGTCAATGCAATATTGCTGCTCTGCTTTCTTTCAACTGGATATCTCCAATTAACCAGAATCCCCAGGCTTCACCAGCGCTCTGATCATTGATGCTCATAATAGGAGCCCTCAAACACTGAAAAAGCCAGAAGTGCTTTCTGGGATCATCAAGAAACAGATTAATATTTATTCAGTGTAATTATATTGTTAAGTATATTTTATTTGGGGCGTGGAACAGAGGAAAGAACATAAGTTTCAGTGTTAGAGAGATCTGGTTTTGAATGTCACAAAGGACACTTATTATTAGCGCTGGGACCTTGGGTGAACTACATAATATCTTACTAAGCTTCAATTTCCTCATATATAAAATGGGGGAATATATCCACCTTTACAAGATGTTTCCAGGATTAAATGAGATCACGAACATATGTAAGATACCAGCACAGTGCCTGGCTCTAAAGAATTCACTCAGAATAGTAGCTATTAATATTATTAATGCCAGTGTCTTCCTTTCCATTCTCAGTAAATCAGTAAGCCATGCAATATATGTATGTACCTCTGTGGTTTTATCTGTGTTTCCTTATTTGCCAGAATATTTGATTCATGTGAATACCTCATTCCTCAACAGTGACAGAATACAGAAAGTTAACTGTGGATTCTCAACATTGAAATAGTTTGATTTGAAGAAAAGGGATGTTTTTATAGAAACAATTTCTGTATCTCTTGGTCTTGGGGAAACAAACTTGCAAAGTCTCCAAAATAGTTATAAATAACCCAAAGCTATTACCTTCTTTGGGACTTATTATTATTATTACATGGGTAAAATACTAGCATATTTTTATAAAAATTCAAATACTGAAAAAACTCAAGTTCTTTTCCACCCTCTTCTACACTTTTCCACTCCAATTCGGGTCTTCCCCCAGAACTACTATTAGGGTCTTGTGTCTAGTCAACCAAAACTGTTTCTATGTATTTATAGTTGTATGTGTGTGTGTATAATTCTGTGCTTTTAAATACATAAATGTATTGTGTAATGCGTATTCTTAAATATTAATACATACACTCAGTCACAGTGTGCAAACCTTTTGTACTCAAATTGTTTTTTTGCTCAAAAATAAGTCTTGGAGACCTTTCTGTGTTCCTATCTTATTTACCTTAACCTTTTTTGAACTGCTGAAGAGTATTCAATATTACAAATGTACCATACTTTAATAACTTCTTTTCTAATAAATAGTATTTGTTTTACTACTAGAAAAGGCTATAATAAATATGGCTCTACGTACTTCCCTTTGGACATGTGTAATTATTATGTCATTGGCCATATGAATTTTACTTCAGTCTTAAATTCAATTTGTATATTTTTGAACATAGTCCAAAATTTTAAAATAGATACACATGTACAGTGAACAGTATTTCTCCCACCCTAATCTTCTCCCATGCCTAACTATTCTATCCACAGTCACTATTATCATGCATCCTTCAGAATTTTTTCATAAACATAGATTCTTATTCTATCTTTTGTATATAAATAGCAATATAGTATACATACTGTTTCACTCCTTGTTTTATTCCCTCAACAATACATACTTTGTAGACTCTCAAGTAAATATGTAGAGAGCTTCGTCATACTTTTCATAGAGACACAATATTCCAGAGATCGGGCATCTCGTAATTTATTTAATCATTTCTCAATTATTAATAATAGATATTTGGTGGTTTTCAGTGCTTAGCTTGTACATCTACTCTACAATAAATAATATTGTAATTATATATTTTACACATATGTGAATATTTCTATTACTAGGAAATAATTTCTGATCTATTTTTATACTGGGTTGTTAATCATTTTATTAAAGATTTCTAGGAACTTCTTCATGTAAATTTGAAATATATATAATCTATCATTGTCTATGATAAAATTTCCAAATGCGTTTTATAAGAGACAAGGTCTTGCTCTGTTGCCCAGGCTATATGTACAGTGGCCTGATCATAGATCACTGCAACCTTGAACTTCTGGACTCAAGGGATCCTTCTGCCTCAGCCTCGGAAGTGGCTATGACTACAGGTACATGCCACCACACCCAGCTCAATTTTATATATATATATATATATATATATATATTTTTTTTTTTTTTTTTTTTTTGTAGAGACAGGGTCTCACTGTGTTGCTCACGCTGGTCTTAAACTCCTGGCTTGAAGCAACCCTCCCGCTTCAGCCTCCCAAAGTGCTGGGATTACAGGTGTGAGCCACCACACTTAGCCTCCAAATACTTTTTAAGCTCACTCTTCATCTTTTATTCTGATTAAAAGGTTTTACTTTTCTGTATAAAAGTTTGTTTTTTAATTAAATCAAGAGTATTTATAATAAAGTCAAATTTGTCAATTTTTGTTTTTTAATCAGGATTTCTGAATTCTCTTATGTTTTCTTTTAGCACTTTCATGATTTCTTTTACTTTTCCATTTAAAATTTTAATCCATTTGTAATCTATCCTGCTATAAGGTATGAGGTACGAATCCAAATACCTATGCATTTGCTCTAAGATCATATTAAATAGTCCATTTTTCCCTAGCAGTTTAAGATACCACTTTATCATATACTAAATTCCCACATGTACTTGAGTCTAGTTCTGGACTTTACATTTTATTACATTAGTCTGGTGAATCCTGTGCCAGTACCATATTGCTTTAATTACTGAAGCTTCATGAAACACTTGGCATTCAGTAAGGCTAATTTCTCCTCATTATAAATATTTTTTGGAATGATCCCAGTTATTATTTTTGCTTATTTTCCATGTGAATTTTAGATTCAGTTTTACTAGTTTAAAAAAAAGTTTTCAATTGTGATATGATTTCATAATGAATTTATAAATTAAAAAGAGGTAATTGACATATTTATGACCTTAAGTTTTCCTATAAAATATGGTATGTCTATTCATATTATCAGGTATTCTTTTGTGTGACCTTCTAGAGAGTTTTAAAGTTTTTTCATTAATATATTACATATATTTGTTTATATGATTATATTTACAATTTATTGTCTTATGTTGATTTTGTAAGTGAAGTCTTTCAGTCAAAATACTTTCTAAAAGGCTTTTAATATAAAAAGGCTAGTGATTTTTGTATATTAACTTTATAACTTACTTCCTCAATGAATTATTTTGTTAGTTTTTCAGTTGGTTCTCTTGAACTCCCAAGTGCCAAATCAAAGCATCTGTAAACATAATAGTTTTACTATATGTTTTCCATTTTCATGCCTATAATTCTGTTCTCCTATCTAATTTCATTGGTTAGTATTTCTAGTAAAACATTCAATAATATTGTCTTATCCTTACTTTCATAGGAATACTCCTAAGTTCGATGTTGGCTTTTAGACTCGGATGCAATTTATAATATTGAGGAAATATTAATATACATCTACTTTTGCATGCTATTTATCAAGAATGGTTTTTGAATTTTTGATCAAAGACTTTTTGGCATCCATGGAATTACAGTTTTCATCCACAGATCTATTAAGAATATTAAATAAATAAATTGATATTCTAATATTAAAATTTCATTTTATACTTGGAAAAATCTTACTTGTTCATGATGTTTTACTCTACTGTTTATGCTGCTGGACTCTTTATAATTCTTCTATTTAGAATTTTTACACCTATATTTATAATTGAAATGAGTATGTAGTTATTTACTTTGTAATCCTTATTAGTTTTCCTATAAAGGTCTTATGTACTTCATAAAAAGAATTTGGAAGTACTTCCATATCTATGCTCTGGAACAGTTTAAATAACATTCAGATCATCTCCATGGTATGCAAGAGCCAATGTGTACATTTCTTCCCAATTCCACATTAAGTAATGTCACAAAAGTAGCTTGAAATCAGTCATAATGAGAGTATTTATGCTACGGAAACTGGCAAACATTACAGATCAGGGCTCCCTTTCCTCCTCTATCCCCCACAACCTGCCAAGACCCAGTTGACAAACATTTAACAGAACGCTATTGAATCATCTGCTCTAATGTTGGGCAAAATTTCCCTGAAAAACCAACTGGACTTGGTACTTTTGTGGGGGAAGTGACAGGTCTTCATGAACTTTATTTTGCCTGTAGAAATCAATCTGTTTCAATTTTCTGTCTCTTCTAGAGTCAGTTTTGAGAAATTATATTTTCCTAGAAAATTATCCACTTAACCTAGACTTTGAGATATTCACACAGGATTGAAAAAAGTTGATGATTAGGATTCTTTGAATTTTCTTTTTTCTTTCTTTCTTTCTTTTTTTTTTTTAGTTTGTATATTTGCTCTTTTTTTTTCTTTGATTAGGACAGTTAATGATTTCATTTTAAGCTTTAAAAATCCTTTCTTCCACTTTCCTTTGGTTTATGTAGCTGATTTTTTTTGTCAGATGCTTAATATATCTTTTATATTCTTTTGCTTATTCTATTAAATTAACATATGTACTTAAAGCTGTATGTTTTCCTCTGATAATTACCTTAGATTTATCTGTAAGTTCTAACAGGTTATATAGTTTCATCATTATACCTCTTTGGCTATTCTACAGTTTGGGCTTGTATGTTATCTTTGACTTGAGATTTAGAGTATCAGAAAATTTCTGGGTGGAAGGGCTTCTTGAAACCTGATTTTGTTATTTCTGGGTTTTATTACACTGTAACCTGAGAGGGTTTTCTTTTACTACCTCTACTTACTGAAATTTTGTCTGTAATCTAGTATATTATTTGGGAAGATTATATTTGCCAAAAATGGTCAAAGCAGTATTTCTCTGTTCTTCTAGACCTTTCCACTCAACATCATAAGGCAGAGTCTATTTTCCCTTCCCTTGGACGTGGGCAGGACTTTTGTGACTACTGTGATAAACAGAATGTGGCTAAAGTAGTGCTGCATGACTTCAGAGACATAGGTCATACAAGATGATGTGAGTTCTGCTTGGCTCTTCCTCTCTCTTGGGACTCTTGCCCTTGGAACTTTGCTACTATGCTATGAGGAAGCCCAAACTAGGTTACAAAGGAAACTACACAGAGAGGCCCACATGGAAAGGAAGTGGATCCCCTATCCAGCAGCCACCATCAACAACCAAACATATGAGTATATGAGTGTTCAGGTAATTCTAGTGCCCAGACTTCAAGACTTCTATTGAGCCTCCAGACATCATAAAGGTAAGTCATTCTATTATCCTCTCTTAAAATTCCTGACCTACAGAATCTGTAATCATAGCAAATCAGTCTTTCATGCCGTTAAATTCAGGTAATTTGTTATACAACCATTATAAGTGGAATAACAATGAGCATTTATGTTGACTTGAAAATGAGTATCCTATATTGCTAGGGTACAGCGTTTAATATACATTAATCAAAGCTACCTTAATAATTTTGCTATTTAGGTTTTTTATGTCCTCCCCCCCATTTGATCTTTCAGTAAATGAGACAGGTGAAGTAGAGTCTCCTATGACTAATATGTTTATCTATTTCTCCCTTCATAGCCTGTGATTTCTCCATCACGAGTACCGGCACTTTATTTTGTTACATGGGTATTCAGAACTGTTACATCTAATATGAATTTCACCCTTCAGCATTACAAAGTACCCTGATTTATCTTAGTTACTTTTTTTCTGCTTGAATTCTACCTTGTATTAATAATATACTGTATAGACTATACCCCCTGCTTTTTGTTCATATTCATCCACCCTATTATTTCAACTTTTCTGAGTCAATTTATATCTGTTTCTTTTATATAACACAGAGAATTGGGTTTTGCCTTGTAAGCCAATCTGAAATCTTTTAAACAAGTGAATTAAGCACATTTACATTTTTTTCTATTACAGATGTGATGGGTCTTAGTTCCGTCATGTTATAAGAGCAGAACTAAGTAGTTGTGACAGATATCTTCCGGCCCACAAAGCCTAAAATATTTATGATCTAGTTCTTTAGAGAAAAAGTTTGCTGACCTTTGATCTAAATCACAATACTGACTGCAAATAATGCTGTATTTGCCCTAAGCTTTACTGCTCTATTTGTTGTTGTTGTTTTTGCACATCTTATTGCTTTGGCTAGCACTACCAGGGGAGTGTAATATAGTCCTTCCCTGCTTGGTCTGGGACTTTAATGGGAATGTTTGTGGTCTGTCTTCCTTTGGTATGCAGGTTGCTGTAGGTAGTCTGGTAGATATTCTTCATCAAGTTAGGGAAGTTTCCATCTATGCCTTTATTGCTAAGAGATTTTACCAGAAATGGTTACTAAATTTTGCAGGTCTCTTCCTCTCTCTCCCCTTCTGTCTTTGCATCTAGTAACATTATCATCATATGTAATCTTTTTCTTTTTAATATGCCAATATGACAAATGTATTGATAACTTCTAATAGTAAATTACCTTTTCAATATTAACATAAATCCTACTTGGTCATGAAGTACTATTTTCTTTAATATATTACTAAATCTTATTGTTAATTTCTCATGGAGGATTCTTTTATTCACATTTGAAAAAAAGATTCACATTTGAAAAAAAAGTTTCATTTTCATGTGTTTTCTCACCTTAAGTCCGTTATGGAATCCTAGAGTAAGATAAAATGAGTAATTTCCCACCTTTTTTATTTTCTGGAATAAATTATAAAAGATAGCATATTTCACCTCTTTAAGGGCTATGGCTATTTTTTCAGTTTCCTTTATACTCTTATTTTTCTCTATTTAGACTTATATTTCTTCTTGAGACAATATTGGTCACTATAATTGCCTTAAAATTGCCTGTTTTACTTAGATTTTCTAATGTACTGACACAAAGCTCTACAGTGTTTTTTTTTTAAATCTTATTCCTAATGTTACATGTCCATCTCTATTTTTTCTTACTTAGATGTTCTAGGTTCACCTTTTTTTTTTTAAGTATCTGTTGGTATTATTGTAAAATACATTGCACATTGTTTCTATTTTATTAAGTCCTTTCATATGTCATTGGGTTTCCTTGTTGCTTTTTAATTAGGATATATGAAAAGATAGTTCATTTATTTTTATTTTCTATCCCTTTTTCATAGTTTGTTTTTAGGGGGAAAAAATCTTTTAATTACATTTTTGGCTACATTCCACAATTTTTGCTACAGTGTTATCATTTCCATTTACTTTTAAAGAATAATGAATGTTATTTCCTCATAAACTCAAAGTTTCATTTATTTCTGATTCTGTATTGTTTTCTCTTTCTTCTTTTTGTTGGAAGAGAGGCGAAGGAGGTATTCCTTTTTGAACCTAACTTCACTTAGTTACGATCAGTTAATTTGAACTAGACATGGTATACTTTTTTTTATGACACAGTTTGTAGATAGCTTTTGTGACTTTTTTAAAAAAAATAACGTCATTCTGTTTTCTATTTAACAAAATGTATATATTGTGAAATTTCCATTCACTTAGTAGTCATTTTCTGTAGGAGATATGATAAAGTCTTTATCTATGATTGTGATTTTGTCAGGATTTTTTTTCTTGTATTTCTAGAAGTTCCTGTTTTATGAATTTCAAAGCCATGTTGCTGGATACATTAAGATTTATTATTGTTATAGCTTTCCATTATATCTTCTCAGTTACACTAAATATCCCTCTTTGTCATTTCAGTAATCATCCTAGTCTTATTTTCATTGATATTAATATTCCTATTCCTAGGTTTTGCTTTTAGCATGTATGTAGTATTTCCCCCAATCCCTGTATTTTTGAGCTTCCTATGTCATCTTATTATATGTATTTATTTAAAAGGTATTTTGCTTCACATTTCCTTTTTTACTAAATCTGGAAATGTTCTATCTTTTAATTTAGCCCATTCCCATTTATTATAACTTTTACATTTGTACCAATTCTTGCCATCTTATTCCACTGATCCAATCACTCATACTTACTGCTCTGGCTTACAGATAACTCTGTTGCTTGATGCCTGAACTAAAGACAGTGACAGGTATGCAGAAGGGTTGACCCATGTGGTTGCACCCAACGAGGAAGCCTAAATTATTGCCTGCTATGAGGCTACCAGTAGCTTTCCCTATGCTTAGAAAACTCCTGAAGCTGGTTCTATCTATCTATGAAATGGGGTCTATGTTGCCCAGGCTAAGTGCGGTGTATGTTCACAGGCTTAATCATAGTGCACTACAGCCTTGAACTCCTGGGCTTAAGCGATCCCTCCTGCCTCAGCCTCCCAAGTAGCTTGGACTATAGTTGCACACTGCCCCACCTGGCTACGCATCTGCATTTTAAAACTCTGTGGACTCCTGGAATTGATAAATGAATTCGGTAAAGTCTCAGGATACAAAATCAATACACACAAATCAGAGGCATTCATATATGCCAATAACAGTCAAACTGAGAACCAAATCAAAGACTCAATACCCTTCACACCAGAAACAAAGAAAATAAAGTACCTAGGAATATATTTAACTAAGGAGGTAAAACCTCCACAGGGAGAACTATAAAACACTGAGGAAGGAAATTGCAGAGCACATAAACAGGTGGAAAACCATACCATGCTCATGGATCGGAAGAATCAACATTGTTAAAATGTCTATACTACCCAAAGTGATCTACAGATACAATGCAATCCCTATTAAATTATCAACATCATTTTTCACAGATATAGAAAAAAATAATTTTACACTTTGTATGGAACCAGAGAAGACCCCATTTAGCAAAAGCAATTTTAGGCAATAAGAACAAAATGGGAGGTATTAATTTACCAGATTTCAACTATATTACAAGACTGTGGTTATTAAATCAGCTTGGTATTGGCACAAGAACAGGGACACAAACCAGTGGAACGAAACTGAGAATCCAGATATAAAACCATCCTCATATAGCCATCTAATCTTTGACAAAGCAGACAAAAACATACACTGGGGAAAAGATTCGTTATTCAAAAAATGGTGCTAGGAAAACTGGATGGCCACATGTAGAAGACTGAAACAGGACCCACACCTTTCACCTCTCACAAAAATCAAATCACGGTGGATAACAGACTTAAACGTAAGGTGTGAAACTATTAGAATTCTAGTAGAAAATGTCGGAAAAAGTCTTATAGACATTGGCCTAGGCAAAGAATTTATCAAGAAGACCCCTAAGGCAATCACAGCAACAACAAAAATAAATAAATGGGACCTGATTAAATTAAAAAGCTTCTGTACAGCCAAAGAAACAGTCACAAAAGCAAACAGACAACCTACAGAATGGGAAAAAAATTTCACATGCTACACATGCAATAAAGGACTAATAACTAGAATCTACTTAGAACTCAGGAAAGTTATCAAGAAAAAAATCAAACAACCCTATCAAAAAGTGGGCAAAGGACATGAACAGAAATTTTTCCAAAGAAGACAGAAGAATGGCCAACAAACATATGAAAAAATGCTCAACATCTCTAATCATCAGGGAAATGCAAATCAAAACCACAATGAGATATCACTTAACTCCAGTGAGAATGGCCTTTATTAAAAAGTCCCAAAACAATAAATTTTGGCGTGGATGCAGAGAGACAGGGACACTCATACACTGCTGGTGGGACTGCAAACTAGTGCAACCTCTGTGGAAAGCAATATGGAGATACCTTAAACAGATACAAGTAGACCTACCATTTGATCCAGCAATCCCATTATTGGGCATCTACCCAAAAGAACAAAAGACATTGTATAAAAAAGACATCTGCACTCAAATGTTTATAAGCAGCACAATTTACAACTGCAAAGATGTGGAAACAACCCAAGTGCCCATCAATACATGAGTGGATTAATAAACTGTGGCATATGTATACCATGGAGTACTACTTAGCTATAAGAAATAATGGTGATATAGCACCTTTTGTATTTTCCTGGATAGAGTGGGAACCCATTCTATTAAGTGAAGTATCCCAAGAATGGAAAAATAAGCACCACATGTACTCACCATCAAATTGGTTTCACTGATCATCACCTAAGAGCACATTTAGGAATAACATTAATCGGGTGTCGGGCAGATGTGAGTTGGGGGGAGGGGATGGGTGTATACATACATAATGAGTGTGGTGTGTACCATCTAGGGGATGGACACGCTTGAGGCTCTGATTGGGGAGGGGGACAAGGGCAATATACGTAACCTAAACTTTTGTACCCCCATAATATGCTGAAATAAAAAGAGGAAAAAAAAAGAAAAAAAGAAAACTAAATAAATAAAAAATAAAACTCTGTGGCATTTATCGTGGACAGTGATTAACCTCTTCAATCCTATTCTTCTATCCATCTTGTAGAAAATCTACATATTTTCTGATCAACAATAGTACCTCTTCTTTCTTTTGCAGTTAGTTATCAGTTTGGGGGTTACTGTTGTTTTTTTCTATAGGAAGAAGGATCATATCATTTCCACCATTTCTGCTAAGGCCTTGAAGTAGCTTCCTGTCTTAGTTAGAGTAAATGGTGTAAAAATAATCCACTGAAAGACCATTAGGCTGGGACAGTTCCAGCACCTTGGGTTCATACGTAAGCAAATGAAATCCAAGTCAATGTAAATACTAAAAGGAAACTTAAGCTTAATCAATCAGAAAATGCCAATTAACCTCTAACTAGGGACTTTCTACTTTAACCAATAAAATAATTTGTCTTTCTTCTGCAAACACCTGATATAAAACTTCCCCTTACAAACCCTCAGTGAATCCTTGAACCACTTGTATTCTAGGGCTGCCCGATTCATGAATTGCTATCTGCCTGAATACAGTCTTTAGAATTTTAATATGCCTAAGTTTAATATTTAACAATGGCCTACAAGTCCTGGCCCCTGATATTGTTCTCGCTTCATCTGAAACTCTCTCCCTAGATTGCCTTCCCCAGCCACGCTGGCTTCTTGGTTGCACTTAGTGTATGCCAGGAATGCTCCTGCCTCAGGGACTTGGACTTGCTCCTTCCTCTGCTTGGATCACTTTTCTCTCAGGTATTCTCAAGTCTCCACTTCTCACCTCTTTCAGGTCATTACTCCAGCATCACCTTTTCAGGGCTGTCTTCTCTGGCTATCAGTTCTCAAGTTACCAACACACGCTCCCTCCCTCACGTTCTTTGCCTGCTTTTGTTTTCATCTGAGTACTTACCACTAAAATGCTATATGGTGCTTTTATTTTTATCTTAGGGATCCTTTCTGTCATTAGAATGCAAGCTCTTTGTAGGCAGAAATGTTGTCTGCTTTATGCATGGCTCTATCCCTAATGTTTTGAATGGGGCTTGACACATAGTACATGCTCAGTAGGTATTTCTTGAATGAATTAATAAATTTCTAGGTGTTTGGAAGAAGAAATGGAGGCTGTTGAGTGTGTTCATTATGCAGTCTTAGTTCCCCAGATATGGCAGCATGCACTGACCTACCTAACCTGCTCTCCAGGGAACCTTGAATATTTGATTTGAACATTATATGAAGTAAAAGTTCCAGAGGGATTCCAAGAAAGCAGATAAAAAAAAAAGGAGAAATTAGACATAAAAAAGAAAGCTCTCTTGAGAAAAGAAAATTTGTGGAGGAGGATAGTTGTATGGGTTTTCTTAATCAAAAACAAAAAAGGGACTGCATCTTACCCTCTTTGACTCTCCTTGATTTAGGAGAAACTGATGAGGTATAGCAAGATAGACAAAGGAATAAAGAGCTAATCCACAAGGGAGAAGACTGTTTCATTGCTCACACAGATGTCTGTCCTAAAAACACAGGATTTTTTTTTTCCTTTGGTGGAGGGTGGGAATAGAGTTGAAGGAGTGGCAATTTAAATTGGGACCTCTGGGCAGTCTGTGTTTGGGAATTAGCATTGCATTATTTTCCTGGCTCCCCACCCCCTCTTGTCATTTAGTTGAGAACCATTTGCCCTGGAACGGCACACAGAGTTTGCATTAGCGTCCCTGAGGACAAAACTTTGACCCCACAGACTAAGGAAGCTACAAATGGAAAATTCCAAGTTGCTGTAAGCTCTTTTATTTTCATGCTAATGCTTCTGCAGAGAGTATTTAAGGAAACAGATGCACAAGAATAATAAAGAGCTAAGGACTGAGAACTCCTTTGGCAACACTGGAACATTGTTCCAGTGAGATCTTCCAGCTATCTGTGCTTGCAGAAGTCCGCAGGGGTCAAAGTGATTTCATTTTATGCAAAAGTTGAACTGGCATTGACATAGAGAACCCTGGATCAAAACCAGTCAGGATTTAAAGTTGTGTAAGTTTCTTTTTGCTTCCTTCAGGCTCCCTCAGAGAGACATGAGCAATCCTTCAGTAAAAGGCCTTGGGGAATCGTGGTTTCCCAACCTCCCTTGCCAATACACACCTGAGTTCAACAATACTCACCCTTTCCTTGGATCTAACCTAAATGGCAGTGGCTGTATTTTCAGCCCCTGGCCACTTCCCTTGCATTGTGTGCAACAAGAATAAACTTGTTACTTTGTCCTAAGAATAACCTCATCCTGGGTATAAATCCTCCTGTGGGAGACACACCAGAGCAAGACACTCTGCAAAGCCTGATCGTCTCAACGTTCTTCTCTTAACGTGCAAACAAAGCTTACGTTTTGCTTCGCCCTAGACATGTCTTGCAGAGAAGCTAATCAGTAACGTAGACTAATCATATCTAACTCCTACTTTAAGATTATCTGCCCCCTATTGTCACCTAGATTATGACCAGAAATTAGACAAAAACTTCTACATTTGATCTTTCCCCAAATTCTCTTTCATACTTGGAAACCACCCAGAGAAAGTTCCTTTCAACTCAGTTCTCACCTTCATCCAAGGCCACCTCCAAATCTTTCTGTCTTCACTGATCTCTCCCTTTCTCTGCCCACATACATCTAGCTTGGCCTCTGCCTTCTATGTGTAGGACTTTGTCTCCAGTTAGACTGTAGGATTCCTGAAGGCAGAGTCTACACCTTCTTTTGTATCTTCTACATGCCCTGGTACAAGGTCCCATGCCTTAGGAGCTCCACGAAAACCACGGTTGACTGACTGATTGAAGAAACAGAAACAGGTCCCCGCAGTGACCTGGAGCATATGGAATTCTGAGTAAGGGAAATGAAAAGGCCAAAAAGCCCAATGCCACACCCTTTATAAAGTACACACATCCCAACAAATCCAAGGTTATTGGAAAAGTAACAGCCCTCTCCCCAGTCCGGCCCCAACCAAAAAATTTCATTAGAATGGATAAAGAAACCGCAGTAAATATTAATGGCTGGAAGGAGGAAGCCGGAGGACAGCAGGCTGCACGGAGCAGGTGTTCACCTTGTTCGATTTCAACCCATTTGCAGCCAACAACGTCATCACTTGGCCTTCCTGAGCTCACCGACAGGCCATTTTTCATGATTTGACCATTTCTGGCCAAATGCAAACTTTTTAATTAAATGTACCACATGATTCCAGATGTTTGTTTATTTGTTCCAAGAAAGGTTGTAAAACCACTACAGGAGGAGAAACCTGGGGCAGAGGTAAACCTCTCTACAAGACACAGGGAAACAAAAAGGAGTGGGAAGAACCAGGGCTGGGAAGTTCACACTAGGCGGAGATCTCAGCAGAACAATTTAGACCAGAAGCATTGCCCTCCAATCGCTCCCCTTCCAGAAGCCCAGGATTCAGGGAGAAAACACACTGGGCACTTATTTTAAAAAGACTGCAGGTCATCTTTAAGCCAAAGATGAGAATGAGAACAAATTTTTGTGGCTGCTTTGCCTGCTTTTTGCATGTTTGTTCCTGTTGCCATGGGCTCCACTACATTGACCCCAGCAGTCTTCCACGTAACAGGTCGGATTATGGCTTCTGCATGAGTCGGGGGAGAATCTGCGACGGGAGGAAACCAGGCGGGGGAGCAGGCGGAGACCCCAGCTTCCCACACACCACGCTGGCTTCCTCACCGCTCTCTGTTTCTCTGTCTCTCTCCATCCCAAAATACAATCAGTCAGTCGGTCTATTGTTTGCCACGGAATGTTTCTCATACTCCTTTCCATGTTCTGTGCTCCTGGCCAGCCACGCCAGGCCTTCGTCATGGCGTGCTGGATTAATTATTTCAGCATCATCCTGGGCTCCACATTTAGGTTTCTAAAGCCAACATCAGAAATATTCTGAATAATGTGGGGAGGAAAAACATGGATGGTCCCTTTTCTCCGATGCCTGAACCCTGGTGACCAAAACCATCGGCAACTTCAAACGACAACTCCACAGTGGCCTCCAGGTTCTCTGTACGTGGCCTGTACTCCCGCTCCACTGGCAGCATCTATCCCGGCCCCAGCTGTCTTCCCCATCTGCTACCACGTTGTTTCCTAAATTACCTTTGCTAGAAACCTGCTCTTTGGAGGGATCACAGACACACAGCCTGGTATCTGAAAATCTACGCCTTCTGAACCTGGAACGAACTCCTGCTAGTCCCGTCCCACTGTGGCCTCTGTGAGTCCAAGCTCTCCTCTTTCCAGCTCCCCCTGCATACTGCTTTACTGCTTGCGGATTAATAATCCTATAGCACAGTTTTAAATCAAATATACCCTTCAGCCTATCCAAGGCCTGCAATAACATGGAACCATTCTACATAAGGAACTTTTTTTTTTTTTAACTTTTCTGAATGGGATCCCTTTCTCTAATCAGTTCTATTTATTCTTACCTCCATGCTGCTTCTTTACCCATTTCCCTTTTAGGGGAAGTCCTTCTTTTGTACTCCACTTACCCACGCCCTACGTGTTCTTCAAAGCACAAAGCCAACATCCTCCAAACAGCTATGCCTGACTGTTCTCGCTTTCACTGATTCCAATCTTTTCTAAATATTTATAGCACCTATGGATTTACCCATGTAATACAACCCTTAATACATAATATCTCGTTTGGTTGGCATTACTTTGTTTTTGGGATCTCCTCGATTAAACCATAAATTACTGGAAGATAGAAATGATAACTATTTATTTCTGAATTCTCCACAAATCCTAACATATATTTTGTATACACTAGGTACTAAATAAAGACATGCTGCAGGGATCCCTGAACGACTGTGCTCATAGCAATCCTTGTCATTTTTCACCATGTCCCAGTTCTTCACTGATAATGAAAAGGGCAAGAAACAGCCCACGATTCTAAAACATTAGCACACTTAGAATCTTCCACCCTGCAAATTCTAGACTTTCGTTTTTTAAGATAGAGGGAGCCTGTTTTCAGCACCGTTTTTTATGTGGACTGTCTGGCGGGGGAAGGGTTGTCTTTTTGACCTGTCATTTTACAGACATACGGTTTATGATCGTGTGGAGGGCAAGGAAGAAATGGAATCCATTTTTCCCTCCTTGCTTTGCTGCTGGGACAGGAGAACCAGACTTGTAGCCCTTCTGTGTCTATGAGTACACCACAATTCTGCCCCAAGAACAGAAATAAAGCAATCCTGGAGATGGCAAATGAAAAATCATCCTTGGAGAAAAAGGATAGGAAATGGACCCCTATGGATTTCAAATGCTTAAAGGAGGTTGTTTAAAGTTCCTGGCTAAACTCCACGCCAGTCTTGGTAATAGTCTAACAGATTCATCCATCTTCAGATTCTACTTGGCTTGCTCTTCCATCACTGCCACCCTCGCAGACAGCGAGTGCACACATGCACATTTATCTATATATATGCGGAAGTTTTAATCTACACTACCCTCCATTCCAATCCACCCAGCCTGGCTCAGCACACAGTGAAGCTATTGACCCTGCAAAGTAGCAGGGAGATGAATTTGATGACCCAGACCAGAGTTTTTAAACCATTTCAGCAAGGTCTAGAATCAAAAGAAAGTACAATTTATTCAGCACTTAGTAAAGTCCTTTTACTTTGGAACAGGGCGCGCACACTGAAAATAGACTCCCGCAGCCACGCAGATAAAATGAACCTGTCAACCACTACTGTCAAATCACTAGTCACCTCGATTAAAATAAAGGAAACTTTAGCATCTCTCAGCATCTGAGAATTCCACCAAGATTATAAGCCCATAAAAGCATTATGAAGGAAAGAAAACTAAACTAATGGGTTCTGTTGAAAATGTCATCAGAGGAAATCATTTTACATAATTAGAAAATGCTAATAATAGTTCTGCACAAGGAACCATCACATTCTTCCCCCACACAGCCAGGGCTTGGTGGCAAGGTGTCGAAAAGAGGGGTGCCATGGCCATGCTCAGATCTGACAGGACCCCCAGATGAAACGTGTCCTTGCCACCAGGAAGTTTTATTTCCTTTTTTCTTTTTCTTTCTCCCTTTTTTTAAAAACCACTTCTCAATACACTTTCCATGGGGGAAAGTTGAATCTGTCATGCTTCTATGAACCTTCAATGAATCAGTGACAATTTTTTGAGAAATCATCTGATGCTTAGCTCCCTTAAAAGACTTATCAAAATATTCCAGAAGACAAAAGGTAATCTATAAGCAGGCAGCCCTAATCATAGAGTCTGATCCCAGGGAAGACATACCTGCCAAAGCCACCAGAACCGTCAGATTGTTTATTCCATCTTTTTAGATGGTCAATGAGAACCAACGGGCAGTAAGCAAAGACTCTTTGATGCTGAGCTATTATGCTAGCCAAAATAAACGCATCCATTTCCCAGAGTCTGTGCTGTTATTCTGTGTAAGATGCTGTTTAAATGATCAAACCTACTTAGCTTTCACATTCCCTACGTGTTGACATGGCAAGATAGAAATAAAAAAAAAAACTAAAAAATAAAAATTGCCTAAAAGAGACAGATTGCTTCTGCCAGGGCTCAGAACACAACACCCCAAATGATGGCACCTTGGCATGCTGATTTCTTTGAACTGAAAGACACTGGAAGGCCTCAGAAGCAAGGCCTTCTGGCCTTCTCTAGCTCCCCTGTCTCTACCCCCCTTCTTTCTCCCCTGAAATGAGTCATAGAAATCAGAATTTCTCCTTCCCAAGGAGGATGATAGAAACTAGAACTCCTCTCCCCGCAAGCAAGCCATAAAACCTAGAAATGTCACTGTTTCCCTTCTCCCTTGAAGACCCTCATTCAAGAAGCATCCTGCCCCATACTCAGAAGGAATGCTACAGTGAGAGACAAAGAGGAATCTGAGGCGACTGGCCTTGCTGGGCTCCCACTCAATGTATCACCACCATTAGATCACACCCTCCATCTAATCACATTTCCCCATGGCTATCCATTCTTTGTCAAACCTAAGCATAAAAATAGACATTTTTCCCAGAGTCGTAGGGTCTTCATTTCCAAAGGCTCCCATGTAAATCATGCGAAACTTTGATTAAATAAATTTGCTACATTTTTCTCTTGTTAACCTGTCTTTTGTTATAGAGGTATCAGCCATGACCCTTATGATAGGTGAGGAAAAGCATCACATTTTTCTGCCCCTGTACCTCTAAATCCTTTAAGCCCAAAACAAATTGTGATGAACAGGTTAGTCATCACGCAGCTTCCATTCAAACCCTCCTGAAAGCCTTCCGCTTGCTGGCATGAAGTTTTTCTGACCAACATCTCCCCATCCCAAACATCTTTGTCTACACTGCTACCTCTTCCCGTGCATCCATTTAATTTTCTTTTTATTCATTTCACTTTGGCTGATTTAATGAGTTGAAGCAAAACACTCTGTATTTATGGCTGCTGTGAAAATGTATTTTATGATATCTCAGGGTAAAAATGTCTCAAAAATAAAAAAAAAAAAACACCCACAGTTTTTCTTTCTGTCTTTTTCTTCTTTTTTTGGATGATACACATTGAGCTGCTTCATGGAGATATACAGAAAAATCAATTGCTAAGCATAAAATGCAACTCACATTAAGGAAACTGCAAACGATAACTAATTATGATAAGTTGCTACATAAATTACTCTGTGACAGTTGCAGCAATCAATTTCAAACACCAACAGACCAAGCCTCTGGTTGGAGAGGAAGATGAGCATCTAACAACTGTGTCAATAAAAATGATGGCAAGATTGCCGACAATGGTCAAAGCAGGATGGTTATCATCCCCAAGCATGTTTTCCTAGCATATTTCCTCTTTGTTTTTTGCTTTCTTTCTTTTATACATTTCAAGTCCAGTGCTTAATATGGCAACCTAACAATGGCATGCCTTCAAGACTGTATAAGCATCAGGGAATAAATAATTCAGGGATGTCTGCTGGGCCTTCAATTATTTTACAAAATATATACACAGACAAATTGGAATGGGATCCTCCACGTGATAGGTGTTGGCAAAGTAGGACTATGGTACATGTGTCCGATTTTCTGTTTTAACATTACCACCACCTTCTTCTAAGGGCTTCTCTGCAGCCAGCTCAGAGAACTACATTTCCCAGAATTGCCTTCAGTGAATCAGTCTTGGTTAGAGTCAGCCAAGGAGAGGCACTGGAGTATGAATTCAGGGGCAGGGCAATGTATGGACACCTGAAGTACTTGGAGCAGTTTCCAGGTGAACATGAGAATCCTGGCACAGGTGCTACAGATGAGCAAGTTAGCAGGAGACTCCTAGATGCCCCTGAGATCCACAGAAATTTTCCAGCAAGCTCTTGAGAATCACAAGCTCGATGCTGAGGCTGAGGCCCTGGGTAAGGCACAACCTCTAAATTCCTTATGTTAAAAGCCTTCATAATTTAGATACATAGTGTGTCTTCTATTTTCTCTGTCTGAATCTAGATTGATAAGGAGAATTTTCTTCTTTTGTTTTGTTTTTCCAATTTCTCTGCTCCTGATTTTATTGTTCTGTAATTTAAAAACAGAGTGGCAGGGAGAGGAGTAACTCAGGCAAATCTATGAACAGAAGCAAGTGAGGCTGAAGATGCCGTAGCTCCTGGCAGCCTTAACACAGGCTTTGGAAATTCACCCCAGCAGTGGACATTTCCAGGCCGTGCCTCTCCCCCTACTTTTTCTCCTCGCCCCTCCAGTGCAATGCTACAGCTAGCCCTGCCTGCACTGGCTTCATATGCCCTGCATGAAGGACAAATGTTGGGGGTGACCTGGGACTCGATAGCACGGAGCCTTGATTTTTTTCCCTTGCCTCTGTCACTAAGTGGCTTGATCACCCCCAGCAATTCTTGGCATCTTCCTCTGTTCAGCGGGAATAATATTTGCCCTCCCCACTTTACAGGATTGTCTTGAGAATAACATGATCTATGTTCTAATTAGAAATGTTTTCTGAGAAAGACATGATGGTCTATACAAATGTGAATTCTACTTCTAACAGCTGCCAGATAAACAGTGGCAATACCTGGCATGCTGGGGCATGTTTTATACATATATTTTTAAAGAGACATTTCTCCAACAAATAGTTCAATGTTCTTCATAATATGGACATCCACTGAAGGCACAATATGTAGATTGCCACTAGGTAACAGGTGAGATCACTGACACAGCCCCCTGTCCCCCATACTCCAAAGATCTGCCCAAAACCTAGGTCAGAGCTCTCAGAGAGAATTCAGGTGGATGATTCTAAAACCATGTGTATAACCACAATCTATATATTACTGAGAGCCCAGCCCTTTCAGCCCCTTCTTTGAGAGTTTCTGTTCTAGTAAAATAATTCCATCATTATTCCTTTGATGAATATTCTATCACTAATCATTCCCTTCCCTACCATCAGAACACCAACGTTTGAAAACTACAACATTAAAATAACCATCTACTTAGAAGTTGGGCTTTGTGGATAAAGGCTCTCTAGTAAAGAATCTATAGATATAACTTCCATCCATGCTATTTGGGTTTCTGAAAGCAACAGAGTTGAGGCCTGAGGTCCACATGGCTGGCCCTTCCCTTAGTGTGCTCAGCCCCAGGGGAAGCTGGGTCTCCTTTCTCATGTGCAATCAAGTCACCTCACACAGGTAACTAAGACATTTCCCCTTTCCCTGGGTTTCTATCACTCATCCTTTACTGAGAAAATATATATTGAGCTCTGATTAAATAGGAGAACCTCTGCCAGGCACTGCAGATACCTGGTGATGCCATCTCCTCCCCTCCTCCCAACACTTAAAACTTTCCTAGGAAGACTGTCCCTGAATAAGGAACACTGCCCTCATATGAATGTGTAGGGGGATTACAGGAGTTTCCCTTGGAGCTGTGATATTTAAGCTGATACCTTAAGAAGGAGTAGGAGTCAGTGATGTGAAAGGGAAGAGTTAGACTTACTACTGCCTCTCAGGGAGTTTTCATTTATAAGAATATTAAGTTGTACATAACCTGACCTCTATTATACAAAACAGAATATGAACAATTGCACTAAGGAGGTAGAAACAAATATTCTAAGTACCTACAGAAGAGGGAAATCGTAGCTCAGATCGGTAAAAGTTTCATGCAGGAAGCAGAAAGCACTACACATTACTATCTCTTTGATGTAGGGATTATCTGTAACTTACATATGGAACTGGGCCCGGACTTCCTTTGCATTTGAATCTACAGTTCTTAGGACATGAATCTTGGGCCTATCACACTCGACATTGGAAGCTGCATCAAAGGACAAGCAAAGGGAAAATGAAGCCATGTATAGAAAAGCAGCAATTTGCACATGAACTACTGCCCTTCAGTTTTTGCAGTTGTTGGTGCGGAAGGAAAAGAGATTGGGAACTGGATGAATCAAAAGTTATTTGTAAATAGAACTTTCAGTTAGGGTTTTACAGACCAAGTTTCAGACATCATGGAAGATGTCACTTGGGAAAGAATTGGTATAATTTGTCTTCACACTGTGAAGGCCCTCTTCTGCATAAATGTTTGCAAGCTGTTTCCATGAAGGTATGAACAAATGACACTCAAATAGTTTGGTGATCTATACAATCAGAAATTTGGAAATAACTTCCTTAATGTAAATATAAAAAAAACAGGATGGCATTAAGTGGTTTCATTTTGGGTGCCAAAAAATAATGGCTTTCCCCGTTTGCTGGTGGGGAAAGCCAAGCTCATTCAAGCCAAGTTGGTTCGTGCCAAGCTGAAATAGACAGCTCTCACCTTTCCCCCACATAGATGAGTCCAACAATAATCCAGCTTTAATGAACTTGGGTCCACCCTTTACTGGTCTCCTCATGACCACAGGCCCAAAGGACATCATTTTATGATGCACACATGTTTTTTCACGATCCAAGTCCTCAGCACTGATGAGAAAACCAGTGTTAAATGTGTAGGGATATTTCTTGATAAAATTGAGATGTCTGTTGTTGTCTCCCTTTAAATAACATTTTCCCATTTTTCCCATTGATGTTAGACTCTGATGTCATCCATGGGCACTTACTTGAACCCTAACTACTTTAGGCATTTTTCCACATTCCAATTATTTCTCAAAATACCTTCAAAACTTACTGTCTTTTGTTCCATTTCTTTAAGGCTCAGATTTCTTGTTACTGTTAAACTGATAGATGATATTTGCCCTATTCCTGATGATTATCATTTATCTGATCACATCCTCCCATTGTGAAATCTCAATTTCGTGGCCAGATAGACTTTACAAGTGGCCTTGAGGTCTCTGAGACTTCAGTTCCTATCCAAGTTATCTGATAGGCTATAAAGTGAAATGCCCTTAATTCAAACACAAGAAATCAATAAATAAACACATGAGGATATAATGGTAATTTAAGGGTTAATTTGTCACTCCTTCTAGATGCATTATTATTTGCATAAGGGAATTTCCCAAAAACAGTCTCTGCAGGGATATGCTCAAGACCTTCGTAACAACATTAAGTGAAAGAGACCTGTTCATGACCCTCAAAATGTAGCAGGTTGGCAGCTATTTATTCCACCTGACTTCGAGCAAAATTTATTTTCACAAAATAAGTATATAATGAAGAGACTCACAATTGGACCCTAATCAAATCTAAATTAAAGTATATTTAAATATAGAAAAGTTCTACTATGCCCAGACGTCAAACAGGCAACACAGGTCCAAGTCACAGGCTCTTGGAATCCCACACTGCTCTCTTGATCATTTCCTGCAGAACATAGTGTCTCATTTGCCTAGAGCCCATAGGTTGTCTCGGAGGACAGGTTGAGCCCCACCACTTTCTGAGCATCTCCACAGCCCTTCCTGCTACGCACCCATCCCGCAATGTTGCTGGGGTGACGAAGCTGGAATAGTCCTTATTCAGTGTCCCCTACCCATACCAGGGGAATTCCTGCTTGAGCAAACAATGTTTACAGCATGTGACACCCTCAATCTAAGCATACTTAACCCTGGATGATAGATTCAAATTAAGAAACACAGTTGTAGTCATAACCAGGATAAAATGGAGTAAACAAGTTGCACCGTGTGGCCTCTTATTGACTTTACCAATTTCAACTAAGGCCCAAGCAGCCAGCTTAGGGATAGGGGATTTTCCAATGATGTTCCATGTCCGTATTCTGCCTGCTTTTGAAGCCAAAGACTTTAAAGATGGCAACAGAAATTCAAGGCTTTGGAAAAATTGGGTAAACCAAATTAATGTTTTGAGAATCAGAGAATTCTCTGAAAACTGCACATAGATTTTCTCCTCCAACATCACCAGGCAAATTGGAATTCCTTTTAGCTATAATGTAGAGTTCATTCATTTTGAAATTACAAATGTCAACTGTTATACTCCCAAACAATCATACTTTCACAAACACTAGTGAGTTTCCCGATTTCTCTCCATCACTATCGCTAGAGGTAACAATCTCCTTAGTAATTTTTAAGTACTATAATCTCTTTGTTTAAAGAAAAAAACCACAAAATTATATTTATGTGCCTCCCCAGTAGACTGCCACTAAATTCTGTTTAATATGGTTTAAAACTGCTACGTTTGACAGGTGTGGTTTTCTCATCAAGGACTTAAAAAGCACTGTGTTCCTTCTAAAGTGCCAATGCAGCAGTATTGAGCCCCAAGCTCTGCGCAGCCCAGTGTCCCTCCCTGTGACCACTGAGAGCAATAAAAAGCTAAGTTCCAACCTCGGTGACTGGTGAGTTCCCTGGAAGCAGAAGGCAAGGGCGTGTAGTGGTGCTCCGGAGAGGCAGCAACATCCTCACTGGAAACCTGTGTAATAAAAGCAAATGTCAACATGAAGCAAGACCAAATACCGAGCACTTCCATTTACCAAACATGTCTCCGTGGGATCTGAATTTGGAGAAAATATGATTCACCAAGATTCTTCTTAGGAAGCAAGATTTGGTTTTGTTGAGATAATATTCTGGGGTAAGGGTAGGGTAGGATCCAAAGCTTTGAGGGGCCTCAGTACAGGTGGACTAGCTCTGAGACAAGGAGATAGTTTGCTCATTGTGCTGAACTGGAAGGAGAGGAAGGAAGAAAACGAGAGAGGCTGAAGGGAGGAAGAGGGGTGGACTTAGACTTCTATCCCAGGCCTTCTCCCAGTACTTCCCACAGAGTCAACTCTGGGGCTGTGAACGGATTTCTATGGGAAGCAGTGAAGGGGCTAAGCTTTGGCCCCAGAGTGGATAGGGAAAACCAGGGCTGGTTTCAGTGGGCCCGGAGGCATGAGGGCAGAGAGAAGCCAAGGATCTAAGACTTGGTAGCAGGAAGTCACCATAGGGAAGGGCATAAGTCACCTCAGACTGTGCGATGGGGGTTGTGCCTAAGTTTAACAACAGCACTGAGAAATCTATCTGAAATTTAAATTTGGGATATAGTGGTTATCCACAAACTTTGTCATGCCAAGGCCTAAAGGAAAATGACAAAAAATGTGTCTAGGATGATGCTTTTTCACCATACACAAATAGCTCTTTAACCATGGAACTGTCCGGGATGGCCCAGGCTGCTAACTCACTCTCTCCCACCACCACCCCACCCAGAACTCTACAACTGTACATCCTTGTGAACTAAAGCAGGAAGAAAGTACTTGCGAGGTCGGCTGTCACTCAGAACTGATGACCAGTATGTCAGATTCAGATTGTGGTTGCTTATGACAAATAAACATGGCCACTGCAACTCCTAACTGAGATTTCTAAATCAAATGCAACTTTTTTTTTAATATCCAAAAAAGAACATCTGCTAGGATCAAAATCCTAAGCTTACAACCTTTCCAAGCCTCATGAAAAAGTAAATTTCATTAATGCTACATTTTTCTTTCCGGAATAGGAAATACATTCTATGGGATATATTTGCCCTCCTAGAAGCAGGCCTTTTCTCCAAAGAGATTACCTATATTATAGGAATCAAAACTAAGTAGGAGATTAGACCTCCTTGCTAGAAAAACCCTTTAAACTTCGTTTCTGACATTTGAGATGTTTGACTAAGCGGCTTTCAGTGGAGACTTACAGAAAGAGTTCTGAATGGAGTAAAATCAGAAGCTCTGTCCCTAGGTAGGAACAGATTTCAGGTAGCATTTCTTCACTCCAGCTCCAAGGCAAACATATAGTGTTTAAAACTTGATCCAAAGCTATTGGGTCCAAAAAGATAAAAGCCCAGTCACCAAGAAAAACATTTTAAAAAGTAGATAAGACTTTTGCTAGATACTATGTCATTAAACATTTAGGACATTGCAAGAATGTGAAAGAGTCAGAAATTAGATTAAAAATAAAATACCATAGTCACGTGTCTCTCAATTTGGTATTCAAGGTCTCCTGTAATCTCTACATAATGAAAGAAATACAATGACAGTGTCCTCCATATGGCATCTATTCAACGCTTGATGCAGGACATACTGGGCAGGGGAATGAGGACTGTCCTTCCACAGATCTACCATACTTCCTCCATGAGAAGCCATAGCCTTTCTCTCTGTCAATGTTTCTGCTCCACCTGATCACTAAAAAAAAAAAAAAACCCTAAAACATGATATGAGTTTTAGGTGGCTGTATTATGATATTTCTGAGAACTTTTCATCTCGATTTGGGCTGTTGACAATTTGATGACAGCTTTTTCTAAAATTACTAGAATAAATGCTACCTTTTAGCAAATACCTCTGACTGTGCAAAACATTAGAGTTCTAACCAAGAGTAAAAAAGCTATTTGGTTTTATTTTCAGTTATAGACAGAGCAAAAATGGTATGGCTTCAGTTGTTTTGCAGTCATCATTCTATGCCCAGCACTAAATTATTTTTCTGATCAGTGTCCGTTGATAAACTCAAGTCATGGAAAAGAATCTGGGAAAAGAACAATTTTGCAGACCATGCCTTTTGGTGGGACTTCCCTGGTTGCATGTTTAAAAAAATTACTACAAATCAGGACTCCAACTACCAGCTCTTTGACTTGGCATTTATCAAAATGAAGCCCATGTGATATTTCCAATAGGGTTGTTCACACTAGTTCTCTAAATCTTATGCTTAGAAGCATGATTCAGAAAAGCAAAATTATCATATGAAAGAAGTGGACAAGAAAATATTTAAAATCTGCCAAAGAATAAAGAACTCATCTTTAAACTGAAGCAATACAGTTTACTAAGTACAAAATAATAGAAACATAAGTAGAAAAGTTTAAATAATGGTTTCTTTTACCCAGATTGAGAAGAGATGCCTCAAACTGGAATAAGGAAATTTGAGTAAATCTGAATCTTCAGGACCATAAAGACTCAACCTTTGAATCCTCCCCCAATTTTCTAACTGCCTGAATTATATTTTCACATTTTACTTTTTAAATTATCCTGTTAGAAAATATTTGCAACATCTACAATAAAACATTAGTGTCATGAATACATAATGTCCCCAAATCAATAAAAAATATCATAGAAAAAAATGGACAGAGAAAACGTCAGGAAATTCAAAGAAGAAAAAACCTGAATGGTCCATAACATAAGAAAAGTTGCTCCAATTTACCAGTACTGAGGATGATGAAAATTAGAACAAGATACGATTTTTGCACTCATCGTATTGGCAAACTTTTAAGTCACAGGATAACAAGTACTAGTGAGAACGAAGGGAAATGAAACTATTATTCTCTCATCCTTTGCTAGTGGGAATGTACATTGGTTCAACTACTTCCAAGAGTAATTTAGCAATATGTAAGAAAATTGAAAATTGGTACAGCAATTTCATTTAAAATATACACACTATGGAAAATTTCACACAAGTTTGAAAGTTGAAACATAAAACAATGTTTATTGCAGCATTATTTATAACAGAAGAAATTAGAAATAACTCAAATGTCTGTCAATGAAAAAAATGGATAAATAAAATGTTGTATATTCATGACAGAATAATATTTAGTATTTAAGAGCAATAAACCTGATTTATATATCTCAATTCGAATAGGTCTGAAAATTTAATATGGCATGAAAATGCAAGTTGCAAAATGATAAATGTAGTATAATATTATTTATGCAAATATGTACTTCTTTGATCCTATGTGTGTATGAAAACATCTAAAAATTATTTTCAAATATACATTAAATTCATGAAAATGGTTGTCTCTGCCAAGGGGCAGGGTGATAGGATGGGAACTAATGGAGTATGAGGAGACAGAGCTTCAACTTTATATATGATGGTTCTTTCATTTAAAGACGACTTGAAACAAATATGTCGAAATATCAGAAACTACAGATTCTAGATGGGTAACTTCATATATTCATTTTTTTTACTTTTCTACATTTTTGAAATTTCTCAAGATTAAGCATGAAAATTGAAAAACAAAAACTCCTGTTTCTTCTCTAATCCATGCAGTCCTATACTGATATAAACCCATAATGAGAGAAAATTTCCTCTAACAATTCTCTAGTACTTGTATAACATGGATTAATGCCATCTTTGATTGGGTCTTTGGGATGAAATATCCCATTTCGGTTTCTTCTAAAGCTACTGAGTGTGACCTATAGAATGGAAAAAAGCTGATCATGGTAAATACAAGGACTGAAATACTCATTCCAGCCTTGGAAGTCCTTCAGCTGAAGATATATCAATGTACACACTGAAGGTTTCTTGATTCCTCTCCTGCTCACAATTGGAGAGTTGCTAATATTTTTTTAAACTCACATCAGTAAAGGTAATAGTCACTAATATACTATACTCTGCAATTTCCATAATGCAGGAAAGAAGGTAGAACTTTGGCAACCTTGTTGGAAAGGATTCAACAAAAGGACAGTGCACTCTACAAGAGACTTACAACGTGAAAATTTCACTCAGAGATTACAGAAAATGAATGTGTTCAGATAAATGTGTAAAATTCAAGCCCCCTTCCAATGGGCACATTCAGTGAAAAACTGCAGTCCAGTGGATATTTCTGAATGTCATGAATGCAGTGGAGGAACATGATACAGACCACAGGAGGAGAGATTTGGCAGACTTTGAAACAAGAAGGGGGCAGCTACAAAGTTGTTTAATAGCCATAAATCTCCCACTATTTTTCACAAAATACCATCTAAGACCACAGCTCTACAACTCATTCCCCATCACTCAGCTCAAGTGGAGCGCTTTGGCATGCTCACTCACCCTTAAATCATACGCCGCATAAAGTGATCCCAGATCTGGGAAATTTGTCAGCCTCTTTCAAGTAAAAGCAATCTTCACTTTTCATCACAATTCATTCCCTGAAACCATAGTATAAAGCTGACTCTTCCAAAAACATTTATTTTCTCTCATAAAAAAAAAAGCATCACTCATTTAGTTATCATGTATTTAATAACCACCTACTATATTGCCAGGCCCTGTGCTGAGAATACCAAGAAAAATAAAATGAGGACTTTGGTTGCATTCCTTGCTCATTAAAAAAAAAAAAAAAAATACCATGATTAGTCCTGGCTATGAAGGGTCACCAACTCATAGCATGACCCTTACACTCCCATACTCTGTATTATCACAGAACGTTGTCCCTTACCTCTATTAGGACAATTGAACACTTGTAACAGTAATTATGTCCTTACTTGTTTCTCAATCACACTAACAGTTTCTGAGATTAACTGTATTAACTTTCTGAGATTTACTATACTATTAACCCTTGTATACAACATACTGCCAGAAATATAGGAGGAAATCAATGCATGATGATTGAATGAATAACACATTTTAAAATCAAAGATAAAACTATACCCCATGGTTGTAATTCAACATAAAGGTATGGGACAAGCTGCCAGAATCAGAACAGACAGACTTGCCATCCTCTGAAGGACTAAGTCAGAGAAACTGAAAAACCAGCTTAAAGGCTGAGGCTTCCCGCCCTGCTCACAGGCGAAGGTACCATGTCTTTCAGCGTAAAGCAAGACAGAAAGTGCAATGGCCAGCCTGAGCAAGAGTGAGATGCCGTCTCTACTAAAAATAGAAAGAAATGATTTGGACAGCTAAAAATATATAGAAAAAATTAGCCAGGCATGGTGGCACATGCCTGTGGTCCCAGCTACTCAGGAGGCTGAGGGAGAAGGATTGCTTGAACCCAGGAGTTTGAGGTTGCTCTGAGCGAAGCTCATGCCACGGCACTCACTCTAGCCCGGGCAATAGAGTGAGACTCTGTCTCAAAAAAAAAAAAAAAAAAAAAAAAAGTGCAATGGCAGACGGATTAAGTTGGGAATGATAAACAGGTTTGGGAGCAAGAACAGCCATATCTTGTCCAGAGCCAGAAGCCAAGGAATTTGAAGGATTAAAAAAAAAAAAAGAAAATACCCAAAAAGGTAAGGTAGGGAGGAGTGCAGGTCCATAAACTAGAAACCAAAAAGATCCCAGTGGAGCAGAGGTCAGAGTCTGGGCAGAGGCTGAGTGAGGCAGTGAAGGGTAACTTAGGTCAGAGAAGAGGTGAGTTGGGAGGGAGGATTGTGCCAAAGGCCTCTCTGCAATGAGAAAACTCTCTGAAGGCCACAGCCTGGTGCTTTCCATTTGTCTGTGTCTGATCTACAGGGGACCTAGTTCTGCCAGTGCCTAAAATGGCATCTGGGCCAGAGTGATAGTTCATAAAAATTGATGAAAAGGAAGGAGGGGGGAGAAAAGGAGAGATGGAAGGAAGAAACCAGGAAAAGAAAAAAAAGGAAGGAAGTGCTATGGCTTGGACATTTGTGGGCTATTACATAACTAATCAGATGTAAGTGTTACAAAAGGCCTTACAAATCATCTAGAGCAGTGGCTTCCAAAATACTTTTAGCAGACACTTATATAACAGGAGAAAAAATAAAACCATCTAACTATTTGACATTATAAACATTATCATAATTTCTTATGGTAACCAAATAAAACTATAAATAAAAAGAAGGGAGAAATATGCAAGGATGTTAATTATATAATATTAAGTGAGCACAGTAAATATTAAAATAGTTCTTATGCTGTGATTTTAACCATATAAAATTTGTAATAGGTGAACACTAATAAGCAAAGATCAAAAGATTAGGGGTGGCTTGATTTTTTAACTTTATTTAATATGTCATTACTTCTTATAATTTAAAATATTTAAAATTAAAACTCCACTTATATACAAGGGATGCTTTGGAATAACACTTACTCCACCAAGTGCCTTTCTAATCTCTCCCACCAGAGGATGAGGAGAGGTGGAAGAGGAGGGAAGAAGAATAGGAGCTGAGGAGGAAAAAGAAGGAGGTAGCAAAGTAAGTAGGCAAAGCCTGAGACAGGAGCTAGTATTTCTGGAATGTATACTAAGTGCTAATGGTTTTCCAGTGCATGAGATATGTCATATTATTCCTGTCATTCAAAAAATGAGAAAACTGAGACCTAGAAAAGACAAATAACATATCTAAGCCTTCACAGTTTTAAAGCCCAGAGTGTGATTAGAAACCAAGTAAACCTGACCCTGAAAGGCCAAATTGTTTCCCCAGCTACACACCCTCTTTGCACTGGTACCCTCACGTTTTTATGATACTCCTCTCCCGACCGTTACTCTATTCTTCCTTGCATCATTACCAGTTGGGCACTTGTCCCTTTTAAGGAACTGTAGACCTCAAGATTTTAAGGGCCAAGTTTTAAATTGACCGTGAATGCCTATCAGCACTTCCCAAAGCACCTTCTCAAAGCATTGCAAAAGGATTATCGAGTAAGAAGAAATTCATGAACAGCATGGGTAGAACCTCTTATCTATAAATCAATAATTATCTTTATCTAAAGAAGTATGACAGAACACAAGTTAATATTTTGCTGGCAATTAATTCTTGTTGAGGATATAGTTCATGTCATATGTTCAAACTTAGAATATAATCAGACTGTGATAACTTATAACCTTCAAGTAGTATGTGTGTATATATTACATTTCTTAGGCACTAATATATGCAGGCATTTTACACACATTGTTTCATTTAACCCTCTCAACAACCTCATGATGCAAGTGCCATTATTATTACCATTTTATAGATAAGACAATTGAGATTTACAGAGTAATTATATAACTTGTCCAAGAGTACCCAGATAGTATGTTGAGCATTGAGAATTTCAAACAGCACAGCACAATTCAATAGCCAGATTCCCAATCACTGTACAATGAACTTGATAGTCAAAGATGCCTGGCAAAGACAATCCTACAAGGTTTATTTAGCACACATACGAAGGCAGGTAATATATTTCTAGGAAGATATGATTCAATTCATGTTAATATGAAGCATGTTTTGTGGTCTGCTATATATTAATAAAATTGTCAGCTTATTTAACAATAAATAAAATAATTAGCTGTGCCATGTAGACATTTGAGTGCTTCAGATCTCTTTGGGCTTTTGTGTTCATATAACCAGTAGTGTGTTAGATTTAACCTGTACCAGCTCACAAGAACCAATGATTAAATTTTCAGGAATTTTGTGAGTCAGTTGTTAAACCCAGGTATTATTTAAAATTAAATCATATATACTTACAATTGAATAAATTATCTTTTTTTTGTTTAAAGATCTACATCATTTATTCAACTATTTTTACATTTATAAGAGGTTGTTGTAGTTAGCAACAAATGGTACCAATATTCATACCTTTATATTTAGAAAGCATTTTTACAGAAAACAAAGGTGATTATTTTCTTATTAGAAAACAAAGGCCATATTTCAATACACAACCACCAGATAGGAGAATGAATACCAAAGAATTGTTAAGAAATTGGTCTTATAAAAGGAAAAAGCACAATGACAGAAAACAAGGTATACCAAACCTCTAAGCCTACCACCAGACCTCTCCATGACTCCCACATACAGATATGTACAGGTTATATAATCAAGGATTTATAAAACACACTGGAAGAGAAAGATAAACACACCTACATAAGTATATGTGTGAATGTTTTCCTCAAAAACATATAACACAGGTTTTCTTCATTTCACTCAGCTCAAAGAAAATCTCGATCTAAATCTATTTCACGCCTAACACTATCTTAAAAGCAAAGGTAATATATGTATCAAAACTCATCACTTCCTAAATATTTTACAAAATTTTACTATTATTTGGTAAAATTATTTACATCTATTGAACCTGTATGGTAGAAATACTCTATAATGATATACTATCTCTTTCCCACAATTCAGTGACGTCACTTTGGTAGCCTGACATAGGCCACGGTGGGAGCATTTGCAGTAGAAATTGGCAAATGCTACAAATTAGAGCTTGATTTGTTGGTTTGTTGATTTGCTAAACTTAAAGGGATGGAGAAAATATTAATAACTCAGAACTTAAAAGGATGTTGTATCTGTAGCTATTACATTGTGATTACAAAAACTTAAGGAAATGTTCTTCCAATATTCAAGAACTATTATCCAATTCAGTAAAGCAGTTGCTCAAGTAATGGACAAACGAGTGAAGTACCATTAAAGTAAAGGGAAATATCAACGAGCACTCCTGTTGGAACTGAACTTGTTTCTCAATTATAGACACAGATACAGATATAAGATACCAGAGTTTGGCCAAAATCATTGAAAGTATCTGTGAGAATCAAGTGGTTGCGTGGAATTTATAATAAAGAGTATTGCATATTTAATTTTTACTTGTAAATTGTGTTTTAGACATCCTTCATATAAGTACAATAAGTATATATATAAAAAATATATGTGTGCGTGTGTGTGTGTGTGTGTGTGTGTATGCACACACTTTTTTTTTTCCTGGAGACTTGGTTGTTAAACATTTACCAGCACACCACTACATTTAACCATCATCAAATAGCATCTAAAGTATGTTTGGAGCTATGGAGAAAAGGTCTATTCTATGGTCTACAAATGGAAAGAACAGTAAGGAAAAGACTAATTTGGCTAGGCACAATGGCTCATGCCTGTAATCCCAGGGCTTTGGGAGGCCAAGGTGGGAGGATTGCTTGAGGCCAGGAGTTCAAGACCATCCTGGGCAACGTAGGGAGACTCCATCACTATAAAAAATGAGAAAAATTAGGCAAGTGTGGTGGTGCACACCTGTAGTCCCAGCTACTCAGGAGGCTGAGGTGGGAGGATCGCTTGAGCCCAGGAGTTTGAGGCTGCAGTGAGCTATGGTCGCACCACTGTACTCCAGCCTGGGTGACAGAGCAAGACCATGTCTTAAAAACAAACAAACAAAATGACTAATTAAGCTTCAAAGATTCTGTCCTGACTTATCCACAATTTGTATGTTACCTACTTCTCCCTTTTGTCTGCTCTGATGCCTTATTGACCAAGATTTAGAACCAGGCTCTGTCTGGTTGTATGACCCTGGGCTATTTACTAAAACTCTTTAAGTCACACTTTCCTTGACTGTAAAATGGCAATGGTAACAATAGCCATGCTCATGATCACGATGAATAGTTAAAAATAGCTAACACTTACTGGTGCTTACTTTGTGTCTGGGTCTACTGGTAAACATTTGCCATGTATTAATTTATTCAATCTTCACAACGGTTTCATAAAGGAGTTACAACTCGTAGTTCTGGTTTATAGATGAAGACAAGGACCAGAGAAACTAGGTAGCTTGACCAAGCTCTCTCACTTAGCTTCTTAGGTTACTAGTGCGTGGCAGAGCTGGGGCACAAGTCCAAGCAATTTGCCTCTAGTGGCCACTGCTGTACTGCTCTCTTCCCAATAGAGGTATAGATTAAATGAGATAAGAGACGACCATCTTAGCTATTGCTCATTGAAAAAAAAAATAGCTGCGATTTATTTTTATTTCATTCTAACTTTTTTACCATCTCATCTCTTCAACTAGATTTTAAGTTTCTTGAGAGGTAGGACTAATGTTGTATGGCTTTTCCTACCCCTCACAGTAGCCATGACAGGGACAAACCTGTACTTTGTAATTAACTGTTCATTACATAAATGAACTTTGCTCCTCACTCGTCCGGCAGAAAAGTACTTCTGAGATCCTTCCGAGAGCAGAAGTAGTGAGATTCTAGCCCCGTTATAATCTGAATTCATCCACAGATTCACTGCGTTACTATGATGGTCTAACCATCTCTAGTAAGTGGCCACATATGGCATTTCTCATCTGGGTTTGTAGGACTGTCTTGGAAATAATATTATGTCATGGTAGTCCTAGAGGCTTGATTTACTTTGGCTTAAAAGGAGGAACTTGCTTCATATGTCTCTTTTCCTTTCACAGAGTTTTTTATTCTCGAGGGCTGCAGGTCAAGTTCTGTCCTTGGAACCAAAGTAGTTTTCCAAAATGAGGTGCAGCCAGCTCTGTCAAGCTAGGCCAGATCGGCTGTCAGTGCCTTTCCCAAATACATCAGCCCCTCTGCTTGTAAAAATAAATTGATACCAATGCAAGAAATTTATTAGGAGATGACAGCGTGGTTCATAATGGAAATATGGAGAAAACATTATCCTTCAAAACTGACAGTTTATCCATCATGCCTCAGATTCCTGAGATATAAGCAGACACTGTCACACACAATCCGCTGAGGACACGTCTTCTTGGATTTCCTTATGACAGGAAACTCTGAAATAATCCAGAAAAAGGGAAGGACTTGCACTGCCCTTAATGTGCTCAGCCATAAATTTTTAGGATTAGCAGAAGAAACATGTGGCCAAGGAAATGAATGATGGGGGAAACCAGGACGCCTGGAGTTCTCAAAGGTCCCTTCTTTTCTCTTGGGGGTGATGAACTGGGACAGGGGTCAGAAAGGGTTACTGCACCACTGAGATGGCCATCAGTGCCCTGTTATGCGTGAGCAGAGCCAACAGGTGGCAGGGCACCACTGTATACGCACCACAGTTAGCTCTGCTTGAGCTTTGGGGTCCTGGTCATCTTGCCCAGCTAACTTTCCAATGGTGGCTCTTTTGCTTAGCTTATTATGTGTATTAATAAATTTGAGACAATTTAGGAGGGCCATTTTAATTAGGAATGAATTCAAGAGGATTTGCTGGGATCACAAAAGGCTTGATCTTTGCAGGTTTAATGAGGCAACCTACCTAACCTCGTATGAAATAATTGTGTATTGTATTGAAAGCCGCTTTGGAAAATATAATCATGGTAGTAAATTGGAATGAAATGAACATGGTATTAAAGGGGGAAAATATTCACTGCCAATTTTATGGGGCCTTAAAATATTTATGTTCTAAACTTAAATTCTTTGGAGATTTGCTGAGTGTTGCTACAGCTAGGAAACTTTTTTAATGAGATACATGCATATTTTTCAAAATTACAGATTTTTAGCAAAAATAGAAAGTCATAAATGTGAAATGAAAACCTAAACAAGGCAAGTGCAGCCTTAATGGCCTTATATTCTTAATTCACCCTTTATAGAATAAAAAGCATGAGAAATTTCATTTAAATGTGAATAATGTGCAAGGAGCCTTTGATGTTAATTCCTATCTGATTAAGGAACAGAGAACATCACCATAAATATGATAACCCAAATAAACTTGGGCTGTGTTGCATTTGTTATGTTACGGGGACATGGATAGGATGTGTATATTCTTGGTTTACTTAAACCAAACTCAAATACTAGGTTTTGATCCACTTCCCACAATGAATCCTTAAGAACAGCACAGAAATAAATTATATGTTGATCAAGTCTTTACTCATAGGAGGCAGCAGTTGAAAAAACGCAAGCTGGTCTATGATTCTTAGACACTGTATCTTTCTTTAAATGTTCTCGTTCTTTGAAAGAAGCAAATGAACTTCTAATTGTTCACATTTGTTTCAGCCAATCTTCCTGATTCTCTGTCTCAAGAAAGACCTAAAAACTTTTGACTTTACATGTCCAAATTAAATATGTCTGTGTTTTCCTTTCGCTTTCTATTTAAGTGTATGCCAGCATGACTTAACATTCATCCAGAGTTTATTTCAATATCAGTGGCAAATGAGCCATTTTTCAGTTTAATGAATAGCATCAGTGTCTCCCTTTTAACCAAAAATGTGACCTTAAACCTGATGGATCTCACCAGAAGGCACATTTTTAAATTATTTTTCTATTGGAGGTTATGAATATCATTTCCCAAATTATTGTGACAGCTGCGAGGAGAAAGCCCACATCGCAGATAGAGCAGCCTAGAAACAAAACTCAGACCTAACAAAATGGTAGTTTCATTTGTGAAATGAGAAAAAGGGGATGGAAAAGAAAGCACGAACCATATGGGAGGGAAAAAAAATACCTCTTTTGAGACTTACGCAACAGGAAAAAAGAGCCATGCAAAGCAGCTGAAATTCCCATACTTTTTTGTTACTACCATTTTTGTTTCCCAATCATTCTAAATTGGGAAGGTGAAGGCTGAGCATTACTGATTCAAAATAAACTCCAAGAGGACATCTGATATTTCTTCCTTATTAAGGATGATGGAGTGTAATTGATGTGCCTGGTGCCTGGCCAATTCCAACTTTTTGAGAATGCCGCTTAATGTGCAGACATTATTTTTGGACTACTGAACGCCAGAAAATAATGAGCTGGCATTCAGCTTTGGTGAATAAGACCCTGAATTTTCATCTAAAAGCAGTTTTGAGTTATTGCTGTAGATAAGGTATAACTGTGCAAGGGAATTTTATCCATGTTTCTCCCATGAATCATAAATGAGGAAAAAAATTACAGTCTAAATTGCACTTAAAAGGAATAAAGTCTTTTCATGTCATACATGATTTATCAAAATGATCTCATTTTAAGGGTACTGTGGTGTATCTTGATTAATCGCATTAGGAAGCGTGATGAATGGCCTCTTTAATGGTAACACAGGATTTATTGGCAGCATCCCGACTTGAACCAGAAGGGTAAGAAGTAAAATATACAATAGATAGCTAATGCAGATAGGGTGTCAGTAATGCTCTGACTTGTTTTAAAATTATACCAGGAGCCTTAGCTTTGGGAGATTCTGAAACCCCCAGGTGGTAGAGAGTAAACAAGCTTTGCTTTGGAACTTGGGTGCCACCAGGAATCCAGTCTAAGCCTTCTCTAACTTGTTGTAATGCAAGTAAAATCACTCTGTTGGACCATGAAAAGGTGTCTGTGAAATCTGGACAGATGCTGGAAATTGCTAGTAGGAAGAGGGGGCACCTCGCCTTTCGAGACAAGCGCTCCTTGCCCTTTTGCCCTATTTTAATATCCTCTTCACATTTCACTTTAATATCCTAAATGCCTTTTTTTTTTTTTTTTTTTTTTTAAGCCTGCTCGAGTCTGCTCCCACTAATTTCCTCTAAGGCTGACAGATCAGAGGCTTTTCTCGAACTATTCCTTTTAGAGCCAAGGAGCCCTCCTCCTCGTAATCCTGCTGCTTGTCCGCAATTAATCCTTCCAGTTGCCACATTATTAACACCACCACCCACAGACAGAGGAAGCTCTGACCCACTGGACACTGGCTCCCGACTGAAGCTTCAAAGGTGCCAATCACACCCTGGTCAGAAAGGTGCCTGCTGTCAGCATCAGAGGGTTTCGCCCCCTCCTCCCCGCTGATCAAACATTCTTCCTCAGAAGATTAATTCAGAGTCCCCGCCCATTTCCTCCCATATCCTCTTTCCCTTTTTGGTTTACCCAACGATCCATCTTTGCCTCAAAAAGGGAAGCCATGGATAATAGAAGCCCTTTCAAAACAAAAGCTGGGCGAAGGCAAATTTAAATCCCAGCTGTTATCAACTTTTTTTTTTTTTTTAACCCATTTAAACATCTTAAGGCAGTGAGGATTAGGGCCTGGCCTGAAATGCCATTCTTTGATCAAAGACTCCAAGACTTTACACAAACATAATCACAAGGCAATGGATGCCCCTCTGAAGGCTGAATTGATTTGTTTGCCTGCAGTGCCTGGGATGGGCAGAGAAGCTGCACACTTACTTCCCTAACTCCCAACATATATGTCACCAGGCCAAGTGACTTAGAAATTATATTTCTTCTCATCCTACGTCTTAATTGGAGCAGTCACTTGCAGATTCGGACGGAGCTGTGGGAGAGGGTGTGAGGAGCAGAGAATGTGGGTAGCATGGGTGCTTGCGGTGGCCAGTTCCATCCCTGGGCAGGGAGGAAGGAGGCGACATCCAGGCCCAGAAAGGGAGGTGAAGAAGCAGCAGCTCCACTGTCTCTGATGTGGAGCAGAGGTGACTTCACAGAGAAAGACCGATGTTGCCATTGGCTAATTCTACTGGAATCTTCTCCAGTCCCTTAGGAACTGCAGTTCCCCGTCTCTGTCTATGAAAGTTGTCTGGTCCTGGGAGGTGAAACCAGCAGGGCTTTTCCTGGGACCAGTGATCAGCTACCCTGTGACATATGCTCCAGGCCCCTCCCTGCCAGTAATTAGCCTTTCGGGACCAGATGCCAGGTCTGACTCACAGAAAAACCTTCAAAATATATGTGTGAGATCACTGCGTAACAAATTCTCATGGCTCAACAAGGTTGACACTTGCCGTACATATCTACAGGTAGATCATTTAAGAGTTGCATAATAAGGAAAATATTTAACTCGAAGATTGAAGGGACTACTGGCAATTGATATTCAAGCATAGGAAGGTGTTTGTATAAAGAGGTTAATCAGGTTTTTGTTCTCAGGTTTAGAAATTTTTTAGAGTTTCTGGGGGTAGGGGAATGTAGGGTTAGTTTGTTATTTACAGTACAGAGAGACTATCAGAAAATGAACTAAAGTCATACCCAAGAATTCTTGACTTAAATGACTCTAATGGGGAGCACTGACCTCATTTCCAGGGTAGGTTGTAGAATCTCCCTTGTTGAACACTTCAAGAAAAGAAGATTATCTTTTTGGTTATAAGTAATGAAGTCCAACTTAAAGTGCTTTAAGAAAACAAATGGGAGGGAGGGGCTTTAATGAGTCCAAAGTATGTAGTTTCATATATAGCTGGAGCCAGGTGGCCAAACCTTCATGAGGACTTTCTATCTCAGCTAGTTTCTTCACATGGTGACCTCCCAGGGGCTCTAGATCTATACCTTACCATCTTCAAAGACAATAGGAAAAGCTTCTCTTACCTAAAAGTTCCCACACAACCTGGGAATGCATGGCATGGTTTGGATTACGTGCCCATTCCCAAAAGAATCTCAGTGCCCAGGAGAACGAAGCACCTGCCGATGGAGCCTGGATCACACGCCCACTCGCAGGGCCGAGAGCCCAGCTGGCCCCGCCACACCATTGGTGATTAAGGGTGACAGCATGGTGATTCCCCAGAGGGAAATCTACCCTAGAATACAGTGTGATGGGCACCAAAAAGGCCAAAAGAGCAAATTCCCCTTCAAAAGCAGACAATCTGGTATGTACGTCTTTTGGCACGCCCACTGCATCCCAGACATTCAAAACATCTCATCACCATCTCTGGGCCAAACTGAACCCGCTATTCAATAGCCCAATTCTGAGTCAACATCAACAATAGGCCTCCACCCTCAGAAAATCTGCCCCATAAGGTCTGGCAGATACCATATATTTTATACTTCTCAGGCTCTCAGTTGGCACCAAACAGCTTTATCATGCAATTATTATCTTTTGCAAGCTTAGGTGTCCCACAGAAGATTAAAGACAGCAACGAGCCCCTAAAGGGAGCAACAGGAAAGGTGGGCAAGGGAAGCTGCTGGGGTCACAGCACAACGTGGAAGAACGAGACCAAAAACGTAGACTAAAAACTGAACAACGAGACATCACAATAGACCTTTGGGATGACGACACCCCAACCCCACTCCACCCCTCCACACAGATACATGTCAACAGGGCAAAGTTGAACTTGGTTCAGTATTTCCTGTGTAAGTGAAGAACAATATAGTATATTTAATTACTAACTAGTATGCATCAAGCAACCACCGGCATCAGTCTTTGGGATGAGACGTCATTCCCATTTTGTCCACACGTGGAACAGATACCACCACAAGAGAACATGTGACCAGTATGAAAGATTAGCACAAATAAGTCCTCTGGGAACAACATTCTCAGAAGATTTTTATCATGATCTACATAAACTTCAAATGTCTGGGAAAATAAATTCTAATGTACGTCGCTCATTTTCCAAAGGCATTTCCCTGTGACCCCACCACCCAGTCCTCTTTTTATTTCTGAAGCCTATTTCTAAAAGAGATGTCAAGGATGCTTGCCCTAATACAACCACAAATCCAGGCTCACTGCTATATTAGTATATGAGGACAGTATGTCCTGGGCAGATTAGGTGATTCCCTGAGGATCTGTGTCATGTGTGAGCTGGGATGTGAAACTGGAACCCTAGCAGACTTACGGCTGGCTGCTACACTTGAGTTTTATTTTCCCCCAGAGACCCCAAGAAAGTAGGCAGGATTCTCTGCTTAGCAACTCAACAGGGCCCACTATGGCGACCAGAGTGGGACACATACAAATGCTCTGCTAGGCTGCTAAACCCCTCCTGGGCCAGAGCCCACATGATCTGAGTGTCTCTATCAGGACAGAAAATCTAAAGAAGAACCATGCAGCTTGGACACTGCCATTTGGGATTTTAAAAGGGCTGCAGCATGCAAGAGGAGAGGGAAAGGCTAGAAAAGTCTTCAAGTTCCAAACACAGTCTTTCTTTATAAAGTTAACACTAATCCTCAGTTTGTGAACCTTTCCAGATAAGGGCTTTACTTTTCTAAATAAGGACTCTACATTATTAAATATTAATTTTCACAATACTAATGCTTTTATTATTATAAAATACAGTTGATATAGTAGAATGAAGTCAAGAAAAATGGTGAAATATAGTTTAATAGATGAAAAGTCATTTGAGAAATAATCTTCAAAACCCCTTTTCTCCTTTATTTTTTCAAAATTATCTGATAATCATTCACAAAACTGTTCTTAAAAGAACTTTTTATTTGTTTTATACTACCAATAATTGTTGACACCAAAAGTTTCATTTATCTAAACATATACATATGTGTAAAACTATTTCCATGAGAGATTCCATGGCTCCACGAAAAATGACTAACCAAGTATCATAACCAGTAAGTCTCAGGTCCTGTGCGATATTTCTAATCATTCTAGCAGCCTTATTCTCCCTGTGACCAAAGGAAAATGCAAAATCGACTCAAAGCTGTATTTCCTAAAGAAACACTACCCTGTGCCTCTGAAATCTTAGTCTTCAACTCTTCGAACACGACGTGGCCTAGAGCAGGACTCAGTCATTGACAAAGTATGCATGAACCTACCCCTCGTGGCAATCCCATTCTGGGATAGATGTAATGTTTAGGACAGTCTGAATGCCAACATTAAGAAGTAAAAGAAAGAGGGGATAGAAAGAAAAGGAAAAAGAAAAAAAGATGTTTTGGGGTTATTTCCCAAATGAGTTTCCATCCATTAAACCCTTTCCCAACATTTTTCCTGACTCCATTCTATTATATCAACTGTATTTTCTACTGATTATAAGACAGAAAGGTCCCATACATTCTACAAGACCATTATTTCCTGTTTTCCACATGCAGGATTCCTGGGTTCTGAAAGGCAGATACAGCCACAGAAACCTGTGTCTGCCCCGCCAGCTCCTGGGTCTACCCTGCAACCACCCATTCCTAAGCAGCTGACAGCAAAGTTGACCATCCCGTGGTAAGACACACCATGAAGACATTCACTCTGCATGGTTACAAAGGGCCACGAGCTAAAAGGACTCTAAAAAGATTCGCTGGAGAACCAGTGCCTTTGCTTTGGCCAATATGAGTCAAATTCCACTATATTTTCTAAAATCAGTCCTTCTTCCTCCACCCCCTCCTTTACCAGAGAATTATTGTGGATTTCAGTCAATTGAGTAAATTTGCTTTAGGGAGGGCTCAGTTCCTGGCAAAGCCCCACGATGTCCTACCCGAAGTGAGCGTCCTTAGGCCATCCCATTAAAAACAGAATTCTGATTAGGCCTCCCCACTGTTTAAAACACTTCGTGTTTCATCTTGCTCTTGGGATAAGCATAACGTCCCAGGCCTTGCCTGGAAGGCTCTCTGCCCTTGGCCCTTGTCTTGTTCTTGGCCCTCCACCCCCACCCACAGCCAGCGTGGCCTTGTCCCCTCCCTGGGGGTGCTGTGCCCTCCCGCCTGAGAGAATAACTCAGGCTAGTCTTTCTTCCTCCACCCTCCCCCTGAGAGATGTTCCTCCTACTAGACAGTTTGCTCCTTGAGGGCAGTGTCCCCCTCCTCCCTGTTGGCTCACAGCATCTTCTCAATAAATACTTGTTAAATGGTAAAATAAATGGATTTAAAATATTGAACACAGAGCATTCCTCAGCCTCCAAGGGCTGCAGGTTACAGTAAGTCCACGTCTTCCCCGACTAAGTCACTCTCTCCATTGTCCTCCGATGGGAGCCCCCACAGCCCACTGCAAACAGAGCTTCTAAATGCTGGAAAGGTGGCAGGCACGGCCAGCAAGCCCGGTTGATTCCTTGTGTGTGAGAGGACTTCAAGTGATAAGGTACGCTTATTCCAAAGGAGAACAAACAAAGGAAAACCTCCTTCCTGTACTTCAGGCTGGGCTACGGATGGAAAACACAAAACATGAGCCTGCAGTTTCCAACATGCACTCGGTGACCTCCCTCTGGGATTTGGGGTCGGGAAACGGGGAACCCGGCCCCGAGTGATCTGAGATAGCACCCACTGTGCTCAGCTTTCCTTTTGTTCCTCTTTTATTTTCCTATTTTTTGGTATAAAGCCGTCTTTCTCTGTCCTTTAATTAATGATTTTTGTCCCTTTCCCCTGATGAATGAGTCATGAAAAGTGTAATCCAAATGACAGCCCCCAAGAATGCAGGTGAGCAACCCTCTGTCGCTGTCCTGCTCCTCTAGGGATGGAAAGGAAGGGCCAGGAAGGTTGGAGAAAGCCGACAGAGGGTCTTCAGGGCTGTCATCAGGGGAGGAAACTGAGCTGCAGTGAGGCCCTCTTGTCACACGGCTGAGCCGGCAGAAGGGGGCGCTGTAGTGTAACCTATTTAGGATGCAAATAGAGTGAGCGCTTCCCGGGCTGCGGATTAAAGCGAGCCTGTTAGCCGCTGCCTGGCAGGTCCCCAGCAGTACTAAATGCTGGATCCCTGCTTGTCACTGCTCACTGCAGGTCATTAATAGAACTCGGAATGGTGTTACTAAATGTGAACATTAAAAAAATTCTGATCACCAAAAAAAAAAAATAATAATAATAATAAAAAGAGTGGCAATCCCGCTCTGAGGGAATTCAACTCATCCAGCTCAATGAAGATTTGTTTATTCAAGATCACTGGAGTTCAACAATTTTATTAGCTCTAGATTGGCAACTATCTATCATAGATGCACTACCCGGTAAATGAGAGACAGAGAGAGAGACACCGGGGAAGGAAGAGAGTTCAGGCCTCCCCGACGTGCCTGGGAAGAGACCACTACAACATGAAGGGGTTTGCCCTCAGTGTGGCCTTGAACCTCCCAAGTGCCAAGGAAGGGAGTGCTTACAGGGGTCCCTCTGTCCTCTTCTTGGTTGGATTTCCACAGAAGCAGCACAAAAGACTCAGAACAAAACCTCCAGCTTCACAGAACCAAGCCCACCAGTTCTTATATTTTATTTTCTGACCCAGTCAGGTGTTCGTTCTGCTAAGTGAGTTTTCATTTTCCCTTTACTCCAGCCAATTCCTGTTTTCTTCATCTGGAGCTCCCCAAGTCTCATCAAAAACAGGATTTAATTACATCTCCAAAAAAAAAAAAAAAAAAAAAGGGAGGAGTGTGTAAACATGACTCCTTTTTATCTCCTGATACATCTGGACAAGTAGACAATGTGCTAAAACAAAATAAATCTGCCCTGACAGTCACATCAAAGAGTTCAGCGAGGGGCTTGCAGCTACTTAAAGCACAGGATTGCTGTTGCTAAGCATCGGCCTACAACTTATCAGGCCCTGGAAGAAATGCTTTTTTCTTTCTTTCAGGGGGAGATGAGGAAAGTTAGAGAGTGGGAACCAGACTGCAAAAGGAGACTGGGGATTTTCAGGGATTTTGAAGCTTAAAATGAATCGTGTGAAGAAAGGGGGTTTTGTTGTGTTGTGTTTTCCTTTTGACGCACTGTCTATATTTTCATAAAGGTAGTATGTGGAAGCCTTCTAGAAAGGGCTCTTTAGGACTCGCAGAAACAGGTGATAGCACAAAACACTTCTGTAGAAATTTGTGCCGTATCTCACTTCTGTGGATTCCTCTCTCCGAGAAGAGCCTAATGTCAGCTCAGGGTCTGAGGAATATCTCACAATCACCAACGTCAAAGAGTGAAAAATCCTAAAGTCACCGTAATAAAAAATAAATCATCCAACATCACAAACCACATACGTTTTTTTTTCCTAAAAGGCAGGAAATAGAGCATATACTTCAACGAATACGAGAACACAGAAACCAACCCCTTCCCCCCAAAAAGTGTGAACTGCCATGTGCAATGAAATAAATCCAGCCAGATGACCCCAAATACACATCCAGTCTCACAACTAGCGTGTTCACAGTCAACACAAAATGAAACTGACCCTGAAATCTGGCCAACACCTTCAGCCTTTTCTCCCCATCGCCCCCCAGGGAAGACAGCGAAACAGATGCTGTGAAATTCAGTCTGCTCTTCCTCCCACATGCTGGTTTCTCAAGAGGGAGGAACAGCGAGATTTTCCTCTTCCCAGGAACAATGTCCTCAGGTAGGAGACTCTGCCCAATTTCTTCCCCCGCAGCAAGGCTACTACATATATTTGCTTGTGCCTGGAAATCTGAACTGAACATGAAATGGCATCGCTGAGAAGTGTGTTCCACGAGGACCGGAGGGCACTCTGGAAGAAAGTAAGCCAGAGCGAAACAACCCACCGGTTCTCAGTACGCACCAGACAACGCCAGAGAGATTTCGCCCCCACAATAAGAGGGGCTAAAATGCGCAGACGCTTTACTCTGGCCTGAAAGGCCACGAACATTTTAAGTAAACAGCCTGCTGTTCTCTTTTGGTGGATCAAAGGAAACAAATTCTGAAACTACTGTGATCTCCTCACAGGATAACTCTCGACAACATGAACGATGACCGAGGCTGTGATATTGCAGAAATAAATACATTTACCATTATCTCTAGCACGATCATATTTATTAAACAGTGACGGAGGGCATCAGTAACCATTTTTATTGTCCCTTATAGCTCCTATTTTCTAATTAAACAAAAGGTTATTTCTACTGTTAACATAGCCATTTCTCTAGTTGGGTCTTACATAATACTTTTTGCCAAGCATGACAGAATATAAGACATTATGCTCTGTGGTGGGTTTGGGCTTTTTTTTTTTTTGCTTTTAATTTTGCATGCTGAGTTGCAACTTAGAAAGCTCTGTTGGTTCATAATCAAGGCAAGAGGCCATTGTGTGGCAAATTCATAAATAAACTTTGGCAATGTTGCCTAAAACATGATGAAGCAAGCACTTGGTCCTACCCTTTAGCCTCAATCCAAGGGCAATGATCTGTAATATTAAAGATATAGGTCAGGCCAGCTTGCGCTCCTCTGTCCTGTGGGATGTTTTAGAAGCTGCTGTCACATACCGAGATCTGTTCTGTGGCTCCTAATTATTTCTCTTGGCAGCTTTGGATTTCAAGTGATTCCTCTCACACGTATGTAAAAATTTATAAGCTGTTCCATGTAACAGTATGAGTTATTTCCTTGTTTGTAATTGCCGAAGATACTGATTAGAAAAATGCTCTAATTTCCCTGACAAGGGTAACGATAACTTAATAAAATTTGCATCATTTCTTCTATAAACCTCAATAATGCTTCATATCAACATTTGAAATAGTAATTTGGTTTTTATTTCAACAGAACTCTGATTACAAGGCCATCTTTCTCCTGAACTGAACATCGTAACCAGAAGAAACAAAAAAGCTTGGATTTCCTCCTCATTGTCAAAATTTAATTTGGTCTAGAAGCATATGTTAAGTTGCTGCTATGTGCAAAGGACTGGGGGAAAGAAGCCTGCTGTTTACTGAGCACCTAGTATGTACTTGTAATATGTACTTATGGTTCACATAAGCCTTCCTGTTTAATTCCCAAAACAACTCTTTGGGCCAGAGAGAATATCCCATAATGGTGTCCTTCATGAAACTAAATGCGTGGATTCCGGCACAGAATCCCATTCCGATTCTATATTCCCAAGTCTTCCTGGCCCAAGTACCATGCTCTTTGCATTATACTGAGAGGAGTAAACCTCTGTAGCTTAATGCAGCTTACACCCTAGCAGGAGGGAATAAGATAAATCAACAACTACAATACGAGAAGGAATTGAGACAAATGCTCTCAGAGGAAAGTCCAAACAAAATAGCCTCGTGGCTGAACAATGGAAGAGACGGTGCCTATTCCAGGAGACAAAGACAGAGAACCTGTTACATCGTTTGATTTTCACATGTGAAGTGTTAGAAAAATATTAACATGCCTATTAGACAGTTGAGAACATGGAGACTTAAAGACGTATAGTGCCTTCCTCAAGAATTGATGACTTGCCCAAGGTAGAACACAGCTTTCTTGTCTGCTTCTTTGCGATGATCAATGGATAATAATATCCTGACTCTGTAAAATGCCTTCCCACTGAGGAACTCCCTCCCTGTTCTTCTGTATTGAAGGCCTCAGTTTAAATTTTGTGCCGTCAACCTTGAGTGACCCCAAAACTAGCTGCATATTTTTCTAGATTTCAAAATAAAAACAAGTCACCACCAGTCAAATAAGTTTGCAGGTACATGGCTAGTCACATATCAGTTTTTAATGAAAACACTCAATTGTTTTATTCTCAGTTCTACCACTACATACCTGTCCCTGTACAGGGAAGAGATTATAATAGATCTTTCATACCTAATTTGCCATATCCTTTGGAAGTCTGAATGGATTTAGAGTTTCTCATTTCTTTGGAGATTGGGTAGGGGGTGGGGGGAGAGGAGCAGGGGTATTATTTTCTTTATACAGATGTAAAGCAGGAAGCTGAGTAAATTGACCCATTTTACCTGAACCCTAATCCTATAAAGCTTGTGTCCTAGGCTTCCATTTCTTTGAACTATGGAGATGAACTTCTTTCTCAAGGACAAACTCATTCCCACAATGAGTTTGGGGTAGCTCTTCCTAGTGTTTCAGAGTGAAGATTCCAGATTGGAGAGAGATTAGAGGAACTCTTCCAACCCTCTAATTAGCAAGTTTTGGCCCCTAGGCAGTGGTCTTGAAAGGAATCAGGAAATCATTCTGCAGGAACCAACTACCTTTGCAGGGATAATTCCCGCCAAAGGAAGGGATGTCTCAAAGACATCGTCACTGACAGTTCGTTGTACAGGCAGACCAAGTGTGATAAAGGAAGGGAGCACAGATTCCACACACATCCTCTTCCCAACGTTTAGGGGCAGGATGGACTTCTGGGTATGGGTAAAACCCTTTGACAGAAGGTATTTAAGGGCTATGATTACGTGGAAGACAATAGGTGGTATACCTGGATGAACTAAAATGGCATAGCCTTACATCTAAAGGAATGAACATATTATTAAATCTACTTTCCAGGGCCTCTGGAGGTCCAAGTCTGTTTTTAAGGTTTAATCAGCCATGCAAGTTGCAGGACTCCTGAGAGACCTGAATATTCCAGAACATATGGATGCACACAATACACATAACATATCTCTTTCACTCACACATGCCCCTCTTTCTCTCTCTCCAACAGCAGATGTTCCTGGTGTGTATGCAGGAAGAAACTCTCTCTGGTACATTCTAAGTCCCATTACCTACTCTGTGGCAATTTGGCACTAGCTTTTAACCAATTGATTAGAAAATAAAAGGTTTTCCAACCCATACCCCAAGTTTTTGGAGCTATAAGGAAAATCAGGAATACTATGGTGATATAGTCCCTTCCCAGAAGGTTTATGGTGTTACTGGGTAACATGATGCCAGAAACAATTAGGTAGCAATAAAAGGGAGGTAAGAAGAGAGGATTCATTGGACCCTCCATCCTAGAGTCACAGAACAATTTTTTAAGGCCTATATGAAATTAAGTGGAAAGGTTTGCTTCATGGAACAAAGAATTCTAGAAAGTAAGGTTTATATGGCACAGCTCAAGTTGTTCCCTCAACCAGACATGTCCTTGATGAAATTCTATTTACCCATCAAGGTTTAGCTTAAGATCCTCTCCTCCCTAGCTACCCAGGCCTCCCAGGGTTGCATGGCACTTAGCAGGTGCCTGTGCTGAAGTATTTGCCAGTGAATTGTGTTCTTGGCAGACTGTGAGTCTCTATGTTAGAGTTCATTTCTTCTCCCACCTTTGTAATCTAGGCACTAGCACCAAGCCTGACACCCAGAAGGCCCTTAGCCCAGGTTCAGTTACTGAATAAGTAGAGGACGTGGAGGGAGGGTGGCAGCCATTTCAAAGTATTCCTGTGTTCCTGCCCTCCTCACCCATGTTGCTTGGAAGCAGTTGACAATCTGTCACCATGTCAGGCTAAAGCAACATGGAATTCTCCAACACGCAGCTGGTCCCAGCTCCTTCCCCACGCCACTAACTGGTTGGAGGTGGGAGGCAGTGATGTTAGCATGATGTTTTACTCAGCAGGCACAGCACTGAGGCGCATTTTTAATGATTTACCAGTTCTACTTGACTGAGTCTGCACCCTGTAAGTGGATCATATGATCAGCGATCACAAGTTAAACTGCTTTTGTTGCTCGCAAGGCATGCATGGTGGGCTGGCTGCACGGCACCGGCGGCTCGCACGCAGCTGTGTGTAAGACAAGGAGAGGTTACATACAACAGGCAGTTAATGGCTCATACCAGCAAGCCCTCGACTTCAGTCGGCACATGCGGCTGAATTTTAAAAAGGTAAATGACCTTGCAGCTGGGAGCTTTAACTATGTGCTTTTACCTATTTGTACCTGGATAAGTAAACATTTGCAGCACGCCAAAAGGCCCTGAAAGCACTATTGTAGCCATAGGCTAATCCCTTTCGCTCTGGATGAAAGACTCCAAAACAAACCAGGGGAGAAAAAAAAATCATTTTCTGCCTCAAGTAGCACAAAGGTAAAGGGGGGCAGTGGTGATAATGACTTCCATTTGTTATAACTTTCAGAAGTCACCAAGGTTCCAGTCCTAACCAGCTGCTCTGCCCGTATTTAGGATTCTACTTTCCAGGAAGAATGACAGAAACGACAGGCCCCCAGACAGAGAGAATGATCCCCCACTCGAGTCAAACAGAACTGCCTCCTATTTGCCAGTGAATCTGGCACGAGGAAGCTGGAATGAACATCTCCATGCTTGTTCTGCTACCCAAAAGGGTTGCTTCTCCCAACTGCTGTCATCTGGGCCAAAAAGCAGGTCCATATTGGTTCTCTTCTGCTCTAACTTCAAATCTGCAGGGCAGTATTCATATTGTAGATTCTGGGCCTTCTACTACAAATTCCCTGAGTCCTGCTCTGAGTTATCCAATAACTGTTTAACTCCTTCTGATAAAAGTTCCTTCAGATACCTCCAACCATAGCTGGGCTGCTAGAGCCATATCTGACATAGTGGTTAGCCACCCTGCATGCTTTCCAAAGAGTGGAATATTTGTGATTTACAATGTGAGCGGGAACTTTGGTAAGGCTGTTATTTTAAGAACTCGTCAATCAGTTGAGATTAAGATAACATTTATTGCAACATAAACTGCGATTGCCATGAGAACAGGCAGAAGATATCTGTGGAGCATTTAAGACATTTCACAGGCAATGAATCACTGGAGGGCAGTTGTGTGGAGTGATAAGAACATTGGGCGGAGAGCTGAGAGCTCCAGGCTCTTCCACGGCTCTGTCCCACATGAGCTGTGCACGCCACTCCACCTCTTTGCACCTGAGATCACAATCCCTCTTCGGACAACTCTGTTGAGTTCCTACCATGTGCCAGGATGCACACTAGGTGCTAAAATTAAGCATGTTGGGTTAGATGATCACTAGGTATCATTCATGTATGTACATGCAAATGAATTAATAAACAAGAAAAATTACATTCTGAAGCTAGCCACCATCTGTTTAGCCAAAATAATCTTTAAATGACCAGAAATACTTTCTTCCCTGCTATTCAGTTAATATGGGTCGGCCTAATGAGGTTGGTTTATATCCATGAGAGAAAACAGCACTCCTCCGTCCAAAATACAGTTTTAATAAACTTTATTAAATTTCCATTGATCCATATGCAAAAATAATTTGTTTACAATTTGAACTCAGCCTACTAAATGGTGTCTAACTCAATAAAGGAAGAAGCTGAGAAACAACAGCTGTATGGCTATTAACACATTATGCCATTAAAAACATTAAACAGTTGGGTTTGGTGAAGGAGTCCAAGTTAACCCCTTGAATATCACTAAACCAGAGATCAATTTTACTTTGCAACAGAAATCCAGGGACTTGGGAAGGAATTTTTTTCCACTTGGTGAATGAACCTGGAAGAGCAGAACATCTGCCTGTGGCTTCGCTGCTCAGCCTTCCAGAAGCCCCTTCTAACTGTATGACCCGAGCCTCGTGCAGAGATGACCAAGGGCGTTAGGGTTTAGAAGGAGGTCTTAATAATGAGCAAACTAGGCCTGCTAATATGATTCACATGGTGTCCTGTACTTTAGGTACTTAAATAAATTGGTTAGTTTTGACCTTGTGCTAATGAGGCCAGATTCAGGGCACAATCCTTTTGAGCCAGTTTGGTTGTGTGTGATCATACCTGTGATCCAATCAGTAAGTCAACAACGAGGATTCACGGAGTGCTAAGTAAGGCAAAATCCCTAATCCCAAATTATATAGTGTGGAGATAGGGAGATAAAAGTAATAGACATGAAAATGTGAGAACAATTAAGTACTATATTGCATAATTCTGAAGATGTATCAGGGACCAAAGAAAAAAATGAGTGAAGATTAACAAAGAGAGGACTTTAGGAAGGAAATGGAATTCAACTAAGCCTTGGGAAAAGGGTGGGGTTTCCACAAGTACAAGGAGAAAATGAAGGGTCAAGAGAGAACCCAAAGGTGGGACTGAGGAGGGCTGGAGAAGGTAGAGCAGAGGCAGCTCAAGAAAGGGGTGGGCAGGGGTGAGAGACAAGGATACTGTTACTCCTTGTAGCATTTACTGGTTCTAAGGTTTACAAGGGAGGAAAGCTGGAATTGACCAGTGCATGTCCAACACAACTGTGAAACCAAAGCAGAGGGCACATCCAAAGACGTGGCAGGGCGGTGTCTGGGAAAGGTAGTTCAATTTTTACAAAATCAAACTGTGCTTGGTATCCAGGTGAGTAACCAGTCAATATTTCTAACTTAAAATTCTGCATAATCACCTGAATCTAAACAAGGAAATGACTATGGGCAAACCCTGAAATTCTCAATACAACAATGAATTTGAAGTCGAAAGGATCTTTGCATGCTGTGAGGCTGACCTATCCAGCTTCCCACACAGATGTCTCTTCTATGACACCTTAGCAAAATGATCCTCTAGCTCTGGTCACAGCTCTTCCAGTACAATCAGTATTCACATCTTCTCAGGGCAGCATATTATTCTATTTGTCAAGACCCCACAATAAAATCTCTTTTTTACCTTGTACCAAAACTTTCCTCCCTATACCATTAACCCATAGTCCTAGGTTTGTCCTCTGCAAACTCTACATCCTCATCCACACAATAATGCTTCATTTATTTGAAAGAAGATGCTGTGTATCAACATAATCTCCTCCATTCTAGGCCAAGTATTTCCCTAACACTCAACAGCCTGGTCCCTCTCATGAAGAGTCCTAGTAGTTCTTTTGTATTTCTTAAAACATGAAACCCTGAGCAAAACCTAGTCCTCTACATGATGGTACAGGATCAAACTGTGAGGATCTCAGGAAGACACTCACTCAGTTCGGAATAACACTTAAAAGAAAACTTTTTTGATACGCAGGCTCTGGTACGAACTATTGGAAATGCCAAGTTTACTGGGCCGCAGCATGCTTTTGTCTGTGAAAACTATCGTATGTTTAACGATGCAGAGACCAGCCTTATGACAATTATGGTGAAAAGTGCTATGGAAAAATACCCAATAGTTCTCAACCTAGCCGTTATTTCAAAAGTTGTGCCACACACCTCTTGGAAAGATCCAGTTACTTTGGCCTAGCCTTCCATTGGTCTGGAGAAGGAATCGCCATTCCTAGCTGATGAAGCAAATGATTCTGAAAGGAACCGTGAAAAGTGCGCATCCCGTTTCAGTCTTTAGACTGAAACGGGATCCGCACTATTCACCTCTCACACAAAGGCGCACTTCTCATGTCTGGCACTAGTCCAACAAACCCAGGACTGACAGAGGCCCTGCACTTGACACCCCAGAAAAATATCTCATCTCCAAAGAAGGATTCTTAGGCTAACGGTTGAAAAGTGCTCCCATTCTTGAAACAGTGGTGAAAGGATGGTGAAATAATACTGAAAACAATCATGTCTCCATAGGCTCTGATGCCAGGAATGGGAAATACCAAGTTACCTGGGCCTCAATAGAGATTTCTCTGTGAAAAGCGTCATAGGCTTAAGGATGCAGAGACCAACCTTACCACTATAACGGTGAGAAACGCGCAGGAAATGGCAAATAATTACCAACATACTGGTGATTTCAAAAGTGCCAGGATGAAATCTGAAGAACGATCCACACTTTTCCCAACTGACACAAATATGCACTTACCCACTCTGGAGGTAAACAAATCAAACACAGGGCTGACAGAAGCCCCGCACTTACACCCCACACAGAAATCTCAACTAAGAGGGAGGATTCTTATGCTAATGCATGATACCGGCTTTGGTTCTGAAAATAATGGTGAAACCACAGTGGAATAACACTTGAAAGAACACGTTCTTGATAGTCTCTAGTACCACCTATTGGAAATGCCAAGTTTACTGGGCCTCAGCGTGTTTTTGTCTCTGAAAACTGTCATATGCTTCAGGATGCAGAGACCAAACTTATGACAATTATGGGGAAAAGTGCTACGGAAAAATACCCAATAGATCTCCACCTAGCAGTTATTTCAAAAGTTGTGCCACACACCTCTTGGAAAGATCGAGTTACTTTGGCCTAGCCTGCCATTGGGCTTGAGAAGGAATCGCCATTCCTAGCTGATGAAGCTAATGATTCTGAAAGGAACGGTGAAAAGTGCAGATCCTGTTTCGGTCCTTAGACTGAAACAGGATCTGCACTATTCACCTTTCACACAAAGGCGCACTTCTCATGTCTGGCGCTAGTCCAACAAACCCAGGACTGACAGAGGCCCTGCACTTGACACCCCAGAAAAATATCTCACCTCCAAAGAAGGATTCTTAGGCTAACGGTTGAAAAGTGCTCCCATTCTTGAAACAGTGGTGAAAGGATGGTGAAATAATACTGAAAACAATCGTGTTTCCATAGGTTCTGGTGCCAGGAATGGGAAACACCAAGTTACCAGGGCCTCAGTAGAGATTTCTCTGCGAAAAGCGTCATAGGTTTAAGGATGCAGAGACCAACCTTACCACTATAACAGTGCACAACGTGAAGGAAATGACAAATAATTACCAACATACTGGTGATTTCGAAAGTGCCAGGATGAAATCTGAAGCACGATCCACACTTTTCTCATCTCACGAAAATAGGCACTCACCCACTCTGCTGGTAAACAAATCAAACACAGGGCTGACAGAAGCCCCGCACTTACAACCCTCACAGAAATCTCAACTAGGAGGGAGGATTCTTATACTAATGCGTGAAACCGGCTCTGGTTTTGAAACTAATGGTGAAACCACAGTGGAATAACACTTGAAAGAACACTTTCTTGATAGTCTCTAGTACCAACTATTGGAAATGTGAAGTTTACTGGGCCTCAGCATGTTTTTATCCCTGAAAACTATCATATGCTTCAGGATGCAGAGAACAACCTTACGACAATTATGGGGAAAAGTGCTACAGAAAAATACCCAATAGATCTCCACCTAGCCGATATTCCAAAAGTTGTGCCACACACCTCTTGGAAAGATCGAGTTACTTTGGCCTAGCCTTCCATTGGTCTGGAGAAGGAATCGCCATTCCTAGCTGATGAAGCAAATGATTCTGAATGGAACGGTGAAAAGTGCTGATCCTGTTTCAGTCTAAAGACTGAAGCAGGATCCGCACTATTCACCTCTCACACAAAGGCGCACTTCTCATGTCTGGCGCTAGTCCAACAAACCTAGGACTGACAGAGGCCCTGCACTTGCCACCTAAGAAAAATATCTCATCTCCAAAGAAGGATTCTTAGGCTAATGGTTGAAAAGTGCTCCCGTTCTTGAAACAGTGGTGAAAGGATGGTGAAATAATACTGAAAACAATCATGTCTCCACAGGCTCTGGTGCCAGGAATGGGAAATACCAAGTTACCTGGGCCTCAGTAGAGATTTCTCTGCAAAAAGCGTCATAGGCTTAAGGATGCAGAGACCAACCTTAGCACTATAATGGAGCACAACTCGATGGAAATGGCAAATAATTACCAACATACTGGTGATTTCAAAAGTGTCAGGATGAAATGTGAAGCACGATCCACACTTCTCCCATCTCACGCAACTATGCACTTACCTACTCTGGAGGTAAACAAATCAAACACAGGGCTGACAGAAGCCCCTAACTTACACCGGGCACAGAAATCTCAACTAGGAGGGAGGATACTTATGCTAATGCGTGAAACCCCCTATGGTTCTGAAAATCATGGTGAAACCACAGTGGAATAACACTTGAAAGAACACTTTCTTGATAGTCTCTAGTACCAAGTATTGGAAATGCCAAGTTTACTGGGCCTCAGCATGCTTTTGACTGCGAAAACTATCGTATGCTTCAGGATGCAGAGACCAGCCTTATGACAATGATGGGGAAAAGTGCTACAGAAAAATACCCAATAGTTCTCAACCTAGGGGTTATTTCAAAAGTTGTGCCACACACCTCTTGTAAAGATCGAGTTACTTTGGCCTAGCCTTCCATTGGTCTGGAGAAGGAATCGCCATTCCTACCTGATGAAGCAAATGATTCTGAAAGAAACGGTGAAAAGTGCGGATTCTGTTTCAGTCTTTAGACTGAAACAGGATCCGCACTATTCACCTGTCACACAAAGGCGCACTTCTCATATCTGGAGCTAGTCCAACAAACACAGGACTAACAGAGGCCCTGCACTTGCCACCCCAGAAAAATATCTCATCTCCAAGGAAGGATTCTTAGGCTAACGGTTGAAAAGTGCTCCCGTTCTTGAAACACTGGTGAAAGGATGGTGAAATAATACTGAAAACAATCGTGTGTCCATAGGCTCTGGTGCCAGGACTCGGAAATACCAAGATACCTTGGCCACAGTAGAGTTTTCTCTGCGAAAAGCATCATAGGCTTAAGGATGCAGAGACCAACCTTATCACTATTACGGTGCACAACGCGATGGAAATCCAAATAATTACCAACATACTGGTGATTTCAAAAGTGTCAGGATGAAATCTGAAGCAGGATCCACACTTCTCCCATCTCACGCAAATATGCACTTACCCACTCTGCTGGTAAACAAATCAAACACAGGCCTGACAGAAGTCCCGCATTTAAACCCCGCACACAAATCTCAACTAGGAGGGAGGATTCTTATGCTAATGCGTGAAACCGCCTCTGGTTCTGAAAATCATGGTGAAACCACAGTGGAATAACACTTGAAAGAACACTTTCTTGATAGTCTCTAGTACCAACAATTGGAAATGCCAAGTTTACTGGGCCTCAGCATGATTTTGTCTGTGAAATCTATCGTATGCTTCAGGATGCAGAGACCAGCCTTATGACAATTATGGGGAAAAGTGTTACAGAAAAATACCCAATAGTTCTCAACCCAGCAGTTATTTCAAAAGTTGTGCCACACACCTCTTGGAAAGATCGAGTTACTTTGGCCTAGCCTTCCATTGGTCTGGAGAAGGAATCGCCATTCCTAGCTGATGAAGCAAATGATTCTGAAAGGAACGGTGAAAAGTGCGGATCCTGTTTCAGTCTTTAGACTGAAACAGGATCCGCACTATTCACCTCTCACACAAAGGCTCACTTCTCATGTCTGGCGCTAGTCCAACAAACCCAGGACTGACAGAGGCCCTGCACTTGCCACCCCAGAAAAATATCTCATCTCCAAGGAAGGATTCTTAGGCTAACGGTTGAAAAGTGCTCCCGTTCTTGAAACACTGGTGAAAGAATGGTGAAATAATACTGAAAACAATTGTGTCTCCCTAGGCTCTGGTGCCAGGATTCGGAAATACCAAGATACCTGGGCCTCAGTAGAGTTTTCTCTGCGAAAAGCATCATAGGCTGAAGGATGCAGAGACCAACCTTATCACTATTACGGGGCACAACGCGATGGAAATCCAAATAATTACCAACATACTGGTGATTTCAAAAGTGTCAGGATGAAATCTGAAGCAGGATCCACACTTCTCCCATCTCACGCAAATATGCACCTACCCACTCTGCTGGTAAACAAATCAAACACAGGGCTGACAGAAGCCCCGCACATAACCCCGCACACAAATCTCAACTAGGAGGGAGGATTCTTATGCTAATGCGTGAAACCGCCTCTGGTTCTGAAAATCATGGTGAAACCACAGTGGAATAACACTTCAAAGAACACTTTCTTGATAGTCTCTAGTACCAACAATTGGAAATGCCAAGTTTACTGGGCCTCAGCATGATTTTGTCTGTGAAATCTATCGTATGCTTCAGGATGCAGAGACCAGCCTTATGACAATTATGGGGAAAAGTGCTACAGAAAAATACCCAATAGTTCTCAACCCAGCAGTTATTTCAAAAGTTGTGCCACACACCTCTTGGAAAGATCGAGTTACTTTGGCCTAGCCTTCCATTGGTCTGGAGAAGGAATCGCCATTCCTACCTGATGAAGCAAATGATTCTGAAAGGAACGGTGAAAAGTGCGGATCCTGTTTCAGTCTCTAGACTGAAACAGGATCCGCACTATTCACCTCTCACACAAAGGCTCACTTCTCATGTCTGGCGCTAGTCCAACAAACCCAGGACTGACAGAGGCCCTGCACTTGCCACCCCAGAAAAATACCTCATCTCCAAGGAAGGATTCTTAGGCTAAAGGTTGAAAAGTGCTCCCATTCTTGAAACACTGGTGAAAGGATGGTGAAATAATACTGAAAACCATTGTGTCTCCGTAGGCTCTGTTGCCAGGAATGGACAATACCAAGTTACCAGGGCCTCAGTAGAGTTTACTCTGCAAAAAGCGTCATAGGCTTAAGGATACAGAGGCCAACCTAATCACTATTACGGTGCACAAAGCGCTGGAAATGCAAATAATTACCAACATACTGGTGATTTCAAAAGTGTCAGGATGAAATCTGAAGCACGATCCACACTTCTCTCATCTCACGAAAATATGCACTCACCCACTCAGGAGGTAAACAAATCAAACACAGGGCTGACAGAAGCCCCGCACTTACACCCCTCACAGAAATCTCAACTAGGAGGGAGGATTCTTATACTAATGCGTGAAACCGGCTCTGGTTTTGAAAATAATGGTGAAACCACAGTGGAATAACACTTGAAAGAACACTTTCTTGATGGTCTCTAGTACCAATTATTGGAAATTCCAAGTTTACTGGGCCTCAGCATGCTTTTGTCTGCGAAAACTATTGTATGCTTCAGGATGCAGAGACCAGCCTTATGACAATTATGGGGAAAAGTGCTACAGAAAAATACCCAATAGTTCTCAACCTAGGGGTTATTTCAAATGCTGTGCCACACACCTCTTGGACAGATCGAGTTACTTTGGCCTAGCCTTCCATTGGTCTGGAGAAGGAATCGCCATTCCTAGCTGATGAAGCAAATGATTCTGAAAGGAACGGTGAAAAGTGCGGATCCTGTTTCAGTCTTTAGACTGAAACAGGATCCGCACTATTCACCTCCCACACAAAGGCGCACTTCTCATGTCTGGCGCTAGACCAACAAACCCAGGACTGACAGAGGCCCTGCACTTGCCACCCCAGAAAAATATCTCATCTCCAAGGAAGGATTCTTAGGCTAACGGTTGAAAAGTGCTCCCGTTCTTGAAACACTGGTGAAAGGATGGTGAAATAATACTGAAAACAATTGTGTCTCCGTAGGCTCTAGTGCCAGGATTCGGAAATACCAAGATACCTGGGCCTCAGTAGAGTTTTCTCTGCGAAAAGCATCATAGGCTTAAGGATGCAGAGACCAACATAACATTATCACTATTACGGTGCACAACGCGATGGAAATCCAAATAATTACCAACATACTGGTGATTTCAAAAGTGTCAGGATGAAATCTGAAGCAGGATCCACACTTCTCCCATCTCACGCAAATATGCACTTTCCCACTCTGGTGGTAAACAAATCAAACACAGGGCTGACAGAAGCCCTGCACATAACCCCGCACAGAAATCTCAACTAGGAGGGAGGATTCTTATGCTAATGCGTGTAACTGCCTCTGGTTCTGAAAATCATGGTGAAACCACACTGGAATGACACTTGAAAGAACACTTTCTTGATAGTCTCTAGTACCAAGTATTGGAAATTCCAAGTTTACTGGGCCTCAGCATGCTTTTGTCTGCGAAAACTATCCTATGCTTCAGGATGCAGAGACCAGCCTTATGACAATTATGGGGAAAAGTGCTACAGAAAAATACCCAATAGTTCTAAACCTAGGGGTTATTTCAAATGTTGTGCCACACACCTCTTGGAAAGATCGAGTTACTTTGGCCTAGCCTTCCATTGGTCTGGAGAAGGAATCGCCATTCCTACCTGATGAAGCAAATGATTATGAAAGGAACGGTGAAAAGTGCGGATCCTGTTTCAGTCTTTAGACTGAAACAGGATCCGCACTATTCACCTACCAAACAAAGGCGCACTTCTCATGTCTGGCGCTAGTCCAACAAAGCCAGGACTGACAGAGGCCCTGTACTTGCCACCCCAGAAAAATATCTCATCTCCAAGGAAGGTTTCTCAGGCTAACGGTTGAAAAGTGCTCCCGTTCTTGAAACGCTGGTGAAAGGATGGTGAAATAATACTGAAAACAATTGTGTCTCCGTAGGCTCTGGTGCCAGGATTCGGAAGTACCAAGATACCTGGGCCTCAGTAGAGTTTTCTCTACGAAAAGCATCATAGGCTTAAGGATGCAGAGACCAACCTTATCACTATTACGGTGCACAACGCGATGGAAATAAAAATAATTACCAACATACTGGTGATTTCAAAAGTGTCAGGATGAAATCTGAAGCAGGATCCACACTTCTCCCATCTCACGCAAATATGCACTTTCCCACTCTGGTGGTAAACAAATCAAACACAGGGCTGACAGAAGCCCCGCACATAACGCCGCACAGAAATCTCAACTAGGAGGGAGGATTCTTATGCTAATGCGTGAAACCGCCTCTGGTTCTGAAAATCATGGTGAAACCACAGTGGAATAACACTTCAAAGAACACTTTCTTGATAGTCTATAGTACCAACAATTGGAAATGCCAAGTTTACTGGACCTCAGCATGATTTTGCCTGTGAAATCTATTGTATGCTTCAGGATGCAGAGACCAGCCTTATGACAATTATGGGGAAAAGTGCTACAGAAAAATACCCAATAGTTCTCAACCTAGGGGTTATTTCAAAAGTTGTGTCACACACCTCTTGGAAAGATCGAGTTACTTTGGCCTAGCCTTCCATTGGTCTGGAGAAGGAATCGCCATTCCTAGCTGATGAAGCAAATGATTCTGAAAGGAACGGTGAATAGTGCGGATCCTGTTTCAGTCTTTAGACTGAAACAGGATCCGCACTATTCACCTCTCACACAAAGGCGCACTTCTCATGTCTGGCGCTAGTCCCACAAAGGCAGGACTGACAGAGGCCCTGCACTTGCCACCCCAGAAAAATATCTCATCTCCAAGGAAGGATTCTTAGGCTAACGGTTGAAAAGTGCTCCCGTTCTTGAAACACTGGTGAAAGGATGGTGAAATAATACAGAAAACAATTGTGTCTCCGTAGGCTCTGGTGCCAGGACTCAGAAATACCAAGATACCTGGGCCTCAGTAGAGTTTTCTCTGCGAAAAGCATCATAGGCTTAAGGATGCAGAGACCAACCTTATCACTATTACGGTGCACAACGCGATGGAAATCCAAATAATTACCAACATACTGGTGATTTCAAAAGTATCAGGATGAAATCTGAAGCACGATCCACACTTCTCCCATCTCACGCAAATATGCACTTACCCACTCTGGACGTAAACAAATCAAACACAGGGCTGACAGAAGCCATGCACATAACCCCGCACAGGAATCTCAACTAGGAGGGAGGATTCTTATGCTAATGCGTGTAACCGCCTCTGGTTCTGAAAATCATGGTGAAACCACAGTGGAATAACACTTGAAAGAACACTTTCTTGATAGTCTCTAGTACCAACTACTGGAAATGCCAAGTTTCCTGGGCCTCAGCATGCTTTTGTCTGCGAAAACTATCGTATGCTTCAGGATGCAGAGACCAGCCTTATGCCAATTATGGGGAAAAGTGCTACAGAAAAATACCCAATAGTTCTCAACCTAGGGGTTATTTCAAATGTTGTGCCACACACCTCTTGGAAAGATCGAGTTACTTTGGCCTAGCCTTCCATTGGTCTGGAGAAGGAATCGCCAATCCTAGCTGATGAAGCAAATGATTCTGAAAGGAACGGTGAAAAGTGCGGATCCTGTTTCAGTCTTTAGACTGAAACAGGATCCGCACTATTCACCTCTCACACAAAGGCACACTTCTCATGTCTGGCGCTAGTCCAACAAACCCAGGACTGACAGAGGCCCTGCACTTGCCACCCCAGAAAAATATCTCATCTCCAAAGATGGATTCTTAGGCTAACCGTTGAAAAGTGCTCCCGTTCTTGAAACACTGGTGAAAGGATGGTGAAATAATAATGAAACCAATTGTGTCTCCGTAGGCTCTGGTGCCAGGATTCGGAAACACCAAGATACCTGGGCCTCAGTAGAGTTTTCTCTGCGAAAAGCATCATAGGCTTAAGGATGCAGAGACCAACCTTATCACTATTACGGTGCACAACGCGATGGAAATCCAAATAATTACCGACATACTGGTGATTTCAAAAGTGTCAGGATGAAATCTGAAGCACGATCCACACTTCTCAGATCTCACGCAAATATGCACTTACCCACTCTGGACGTAAACAAATCAAACACAGGGCTGACAGAAGCCCCGCACTTACACCCGGCACAGAAATCTCAACTAGGAGGGAAGATTCTTATGCTAATGTGTGAAACCCCCTCTGGTTCTGAAAATCATGGTGAAACCACAGTGGAATAGCACTTGAAAGAACACTTTCTTGATAGTCTCTAGTACCAACTACTGGAAATGCCAAGTTTCCTGGGCCTCAGCATGCTTTTGTCTGTGAAAACTATCCTATGCTTCAGGATGCAGAGACCAACCTTATGACAATTATGGGGAAAAGTGCTACGGAAAAATACCCAATAGTTCTCAACCTAGTGGTTATTTCAAAAGTTGTACCACACACCTCTTGGAAAGATTGAGTTACTTTGGCCTAGCCTTCCATTGGTCTGGAGAAGGAATCGCCATTCCTAGCTGATGAAGCAAATGATTCTGAAAGGAACGGTGAAAAGTGCGGATCCTGTTTCAGTCATTAGACTGAAACAGGATCCGCACTATTCACCTCTCACACAAAGGCGCGCTTCTCATGTCTGGCGCTAGTCCAACAAACCCAGGACTGACACAGGCACTGCACTTGCCACCCCCGAAAAATATCTCATCTCCTAAGATGGATTCTTAGGCTAACCATTGAAAAGTGCTCCCGTTCTTGAAACAGTGGTGAAAGGATGGTGAAATAATACTGAAAACAATCGTATCTCCATAGGCTGTGGTGCCAGGAATGGGAAATACCAACTTACCTGGGCCTCATTAGAGTGTTCTCTGCGAAAACCGTCATAGGCTTAAGGATGCAGAGACCAACATTATGACAATTATGGGTAAAATGCTACGGAAAAATACCGAATAGTTGTCAACCTAGCGGGTATTTCAAAAGTTGTGCCACACACCTCTTGGAAAGATCGAGTTACTTTGGCCTAGCCTGCCATTGGTCTGGAGAAGGAATTGCCATTCCTAGCTGATGAAGCAAATGATTCTGAAAGGAACGGTGAAAAGTGCGGATCCTGTTTCAGTCTTTAGACTGAAACAGGATCCGCACTATTCACCTCTCACACAAAGGCGCACTTCTCATGTCTGGCGCTAGTCCAACAAACCCAGGACTGACAGAGGCCCTGCACTTGCCACCCCAGAAAAATATCTCATCTCCAAGGAAGGATTCTTAGGCTAATGGTTGAAAAGTGCTCCCGTTCTTGAAACACTGGTGAAAGGATGGTGAAATAATACTGAAAACCATCGTGCCCCCATAGGCTCTAGTGCCAGGAATGGACAATACCAAGTTACCTGGGCCTCAGTAGAGTTTACTCTGCAAAAAGTGTCATAGGCTTAAGGATACAGAGGCCAACCTAATCACTATTACGGTGCACAAAGCGCTGGAAATGCAAATAATTACCAACATACTGGTGATTTCAAAAGTGTCAGGATGAAATCTGAAGCACGATCCACACTTCTCCCATCTCACGCAAATATGCACCTACCCCCTCTGGAGGTAAACAAATCAAACACAGGGCTGACAGAAGCCCCGCACTTACACCCCGCACAGAAATCTCAACTAGGAGGGAGGATTCTTATGCTAATGCTGGAAACCGGCTCTGGTTCTGAAAATCATGGTGAAACCACAGTGGAATAACACTTGAAAGAACACTTTCTTGATAGTCTCTAGTACCAACAATTGCAAATGCCAAGTTTACTGGGCCTCAGCATGCTTTTGTCTCTGAAAACTGTCATATGCTTCAGGATGCAGAGACCAAACTTATGACAATTATGGGGAAAAGTGCTACGGAAAAATACCCAATAGATCTCCACCTAGCAGTTATTTCAAACCTTGTGCCACACACCTCTTGGAAACATCGAGTTACTTTGGCCTAGCCTTCCATTGGTCTGGAGAAGGAATCGCCATTCCTAGCTGATGAAGCAAATGATTCTGAAAGGAAAGGTGAAAAGTGCGGATCCTGTTTCAGTCCTTAGACTGAAACAGGATATGCACTATTCACCTCTCACACAAAGGCGCACTTCTCATGTCTGGCGCTAGTCCAACAAACCCAGGACTGACAGAGGCCCTGCACTTGCCACTCCAGAAAAATATGTCATCTCCAAAGAAGGATTCTTAGGCTAATGGTTGAAAAGTGCTCCCGTACTTGAAACAGTGGTGAAAGGATGGTGAAATAATACTGAAAACAATCGTGTCTCCATAGGCTCTGGTGCCAGGAATCGGAAATACCAAGTTACCTGGGCTTCACTAGAGTTTTCTCTGCGAAAAGGGTCATAGGCATAAGGATGCAGAGACCAACTTTATCACTATTACGATGCACAACGCGATGGAAATGGCAAATAATTACCATCATACTGGTGATTTCAAAAGTGTCAGGATGAAATCTGATGCACGATCCACACTTCTCCGAACTCACGCAAATATGCACTTAGCCACTCTGGAAGTAAACAAATCAAACACAGGGCTGACAGAAGCCCCGCACTTACACCCCACACAGAAATCTCAACTAGAAGGGAGGTTTCTTATGCTAATGCGTGTAACTGCCTCTGGTTCTGAAAAACATGGTGAAACCACAGTGGAATAACACTTGAAAGAACACTTTCTTGATAGTCTATTGTACCAAGTATTGGAAATGCCACGTTTACTGGGCCTCAGCATGTTTTTGTCTCTGAAAACTATCCTATGCTTCAGGATGCAGAGACCAACCTTATGACAATTATGGGGAAAAGTGCTACGGAAAAATAGCCAATAGATCTCCACCTAGCGGTTATTTCAAAAGTTGTGCCACAAACCTCTTGGAAACATCGAGTTACTTTGGCCTAGCTTTCCATTGGTCTGTATAAGGAATCGCCATTCCTAGCTGATGAAACAAATGATTCTGAAAGGAACGGTGAGAAGTGCGGATCCTGTTTTCAGTCTAAAGACTGAAACAGGATCCGCACTATTCACCTCTCACACAAAGGCGCACTTCTCATGTCTGGCGCTAGTCCAACAAACCCAGGACTGACAGAGGCCCTGCACTTGCCACCCCAGAAAAATATCTCATCTCCAAAGAAGGATTCTTAGGGTAATGGTTGAAAAGTGCTCCCGTTCTTGAAACAGTGGTGAAAGGATGGTGAAATAATACTGAAAACAATCGTGTCTCCATAGGCTCTTGTGCCTGGAATGGGAAGTACCAAGATACCTGGGCCTCAGTAGAGTTTTCTCTGTGAAAATCATCATAGGCATAAGGATGCAGAGAACAACCTTACCACAATAACGGTGTAGAAATCGATGGAAATGGCAAATAATTACCAACATGATGGTGATTTCAAAAGTGTCAGGATGAAATCAGAAGCACGATCCACACTTTTCCCATCTCACGCCAATATGCACTTACCAACTCTGGAGGTAAACAAATCAAACACAGGGCTGACAGAAGCCCCGCACTTACACCCCGCAGAGAAATCTCAACTAGGAGGGAGGATTCTTATGCTAATGCTTGATGCCGGCTTTGGTTCTGAAAATAATGGTGAAACCACAGTGGAATAACAATTGAAAGAACACTTTCTTGATCGTCTCTAGTACCAACTATTGGAAATGCCAAGTTTACTGGGCCTCAGCATGCTTTTGTCTGTGAAAACTATCCTATGCTTCAGGATGCAAAGGCCAACCTCATGACAATTATGGGGAAACGTGCTACAGAAAAATACCCAATAGTTCTCAACATAGCCGTTATTTCAAAAGTTGTGCCACACACCACTTGGAAACATAGAGTTACTTTGGCCTAGTCTTCCATTGGGCTGGAGAAGGAATCGCCATTCCTAGCTGATGAAGCTACTGATTCTGAAAGGAACGGTGAAAAGTACGGATCTAAAGACTGAAACGGGATCCGCACTATTCACCTCTACACAAAGGCGCACTTCTCATGTCTGGCGCTAGTCCAACAAACCCAGGACTGACAGAGGCCCTGCACTTGACACCCCAGAAAAATATCTCATCTCCAAAGAAGGATTCTTAGGCTACAGGTTGAAAAGTGCTACCGTTCTTGAGACAGTGGTGAAAGGATGGTGAAATAATACTGAAAACAATCATGTCTCCATAGGCTCAGGTGCCAGGAATGGGAAATACCAACTTTCCTGGGCCTCAGTAGAGATTTCTCTGCGAAAAGCGTCATAGGCTTAAGGATGCAGAGACAAACTTTATCACTGTTATGATGCACAACGTGATAGAAATGGCAAATAATTACCAACATACTGGTCATTTCAAAAGGGTCAGGATGAAATCTGAAGCACGATGCACACTTCTCCCATCTCACGCAAATATGCACTTTCCCACTCTGGAGGTAAACAAATCAAACACAGGGCTGACAGAAGCCCCGCACTTACACCCCGCACAGAAAACTCAACTAGGAGGGAGGATTCTTATGGTAATGCATGAAACCCCCTCTGGTTCTGAAAATCATGGTGAAACCACAGTGGAATAACACTTGAAAGAACACTTTCTTGATAGTCTCTAGTACCAACTACTTGAAATGCGAAGTTTCCTGGGCCTCAGCATGTTTTTGTCTCTGAAAACTATCATATGCTTCAGGATGCAGAGACCAACCTTATGCAATTATGGGGAAAAGTGCTACGGAAAAATACCCAATATATCTCCACCTAGCGGTTTTTTCCAAAGTTGTGCCACACACCTCTTGGAAACATCGAGTTACTTTGGCCTAGCCTTCCATTGGTCTGGAGAAGGAATCGCCATTCCTAGCTGATGAAGCAAATGATTCTGAAAGGAACGGTGAGAAGTGCGGATCCTGTTTCACTCTTTAGACTGAAACAGGATCCACACTATTCACCTCTCACACAAAGGCGCACTTCTCATGTCTGGCGCTAGTCCAACAAACCCAGGACTGACAGAGGCCCTGCACTTGCCACCCCAGAAAAATATCTCATCTCCAAAGAAGGATTCTTAGGGTAATGGTTGAAAAGTGCTCCCGTTCTTGAAACAGTGGTGAAAGGATGGTGAAATAATACTGAAAACAATCGTGTCTCCATAGGCTCTTGTGCCTGGAATGGGAAATACCAAGATACCTGGGCCTCAGTAGAGTTTTCTCTGTGAAAAGCATCATAGGCATAAGGATGCAGAGAACAACCTTACCACAATAACGGTGCAGAAATCGATGGAAATGGCAAATAATTACCAACATGATGGTGATTTCAAAAGTGTCAGGATGAAATCTGAAGCAGGATCCACACTTTTCCCATCTCACGCCAATATGCACTTACCAACTCTGGAGGTAAACAAATCAAACACAGGGCTGACAGAAGCCCCGCACTTACACCCCGCAGAGAAATCTCAACTAGGAGGGAGGATTCTTATGCTAATGCTTGATGCCGGCTTTGGTTCTGAAAATAATGGTGAAACCACAGTGGAATAACACTTGAAAGAACACTTTCTTGATCGTCTCTAGTACCAACTATTGGAAATGCCAAGTTTACTGGGCCTCAGCATGCTTTTGTCTGTGAAAACTATCCTATGCTTCAGGATGCAAAGGCCAACCTCATGACAATTATGGGGAAACGTGCTACAGAAAAATACCCAATAGTTCTCAACATAGCCGTTATTTCAAAAGTTGTGCCACACACCACTTGGAAACATAGAGTTACTTTGGCCTAGTCTTCCATTGGGCTGGAGAAGGAATCGCCATTCCTAGCTGATGAAGCTACTGATTCTGAAAGGAACGGTGAAAAGTGCGGATCTAAAGACTGAAACGGGATCCGCACTATTCACCTCTACACAAAGGCGCACTTCTCATGTCTGGCGCTAGTCCAACAAACCCAGGACTGACAGAGGCCATGCACTTGACACCCCAGAAAAATATCTCATCTCCAAAGAAGGATTCTTAGGCTACAGGTTGAAAAGTGCTACCGTTCTTGAGACAGTGGTGAAAGGATGGTGAAATAATACTGAAAACAATCATGTCTCCATAGGCTCAGGTGCCAGGAATGGGAAATACCAACTTTCCTGGGCCTCAGTAGAGATTTCTCTGCGAAAAGCGTCATAGGCTTAAGGATGCAGAGACAAACCTTATCACTGTTATGATGCACAACGTGATAGAAATGGCAAATAATTACCAACATACTGGTCATTTCAAAAGGGTCAGGATGAAATCTGAAGCACGATGCACACTTCTCCCATCTCACGCAAATATGCACTTTCCCACTCTGGAGGTAAACAAATCAAACACAGGGCTGACAGAAGCCCCGCACTTACACCCCGCACAGAAAACTCAACTAGGAGGGAGGATTCTTATGGTAATGCGTGAAACCCCCTCTGGTTCTGAAAATCATGGTGAAACCACAGTGGAATAACACTTGAAAGAACACTTTCTTGATAGTCTCTAGTACCAACTATTGGAAATGCGAAGTTTCCTGGGCCTCAGCATGTTTTTGTCTCTGAAAACTATCGTATGCTTCAGGATGCAGAGACCAACCTTATGCAATTATGGGGAAAAGTGCTACGGAAAAATACCCAATATATCTCCACCTAGCGGTTTTTTCCAAAGTTGTGCCACACACCTCTTGGAAACATCGAGTTACTTTGGCCTAGCCTTCCATTGGTCTGGAGAAGGAATAGCCATTCCTAGCTGATGAAGCAAATGATTCTGAAAGGAACGGTGAAAAGTGCGGATCCTGTTTCAGTCTTTAGACTGAAACAGGATCTGCACTATTCACCTCTCATACAAAGGTGGACTTCTCATGTCTGGCGCTAGTCCAACAAACCCAGGACTGACAGAGGCCCTGCACTTGCCACCCCACAAAAATATCTGATCTCCAAAGAAGGATTCTTAGGCTAATGGTTGAAAAGTGCTCACTTTCTTGAAACAGTGGTGAAAGGATGGTGAAATAATACTGAAAACAATCCTGCCTCCATAGGCTCTGGTGCCAGGAATGGACAATACCAAGTTACCTGGGCCTCAGTAGAGTTTTCTCTACAAAAATCGTCATAGGCTTAAGGATGCAGAGACCAGCCTTATGACAATTATAAGGAAAAGTGCTAAGGAAAAATACCCAATGGTTCTCAACCTAGTGGTTATTTCAAAAGTTGTCCCACACACCTCTTGGAAAGATCGAGTTACTTTGGCCTAGCCTTCCATTGCGCTGGAGAAGGAATCGCCATTCCTAGCTGATGAAGGAAATGATTCTGAAAGGAACGGTGAAAAGTGGGGATCCTGTTTCAGTCTTTAGACTGAAACAGGATCCGCACTATTCACCTCTCACACAAAGGCGCACTTCTCATGTCTTTCGCTAGTCCAACAAACCCAGGACTGACAGAGGCCCTGCACTTGCCACCCCAGAAAAATATCTCATCACCAAGGAAGGATTCTTAGGCTAACGGTTGAAAAGTGCTCCCGTTCTTGAAACACTGGTGAAAGGATGGTGAAGTAATACTGAAAACAATTGTGTCTCCACAGGCTCTGGTGCCAGGATTCGGAAATACCAAGATACCTGGGCCTCAGTAGAGTTTTCTCTGCGAAAAGCATCATAGGCTTAAGGATGCAGAGAACAACCTTATCACTATTACGGTGCACAACGCGATGGAAATCCAAATAATTACCAACATACTGGTGATTTCAAAGTGTCAGGATGAAATCTGAAGAACGATCCATACTTCTCCCATCTCACGCAAATATGCACTTTCCCACTCTGGTGGTAAACAAATCAAACACAGGGCAGACAGAAGCCCCGCACATAACCCGGCACAGAAATCTCAACTAGGAGGGAGGATTCTTATGCTAATGCGTGTAACTGCCTCTGGTTTTGAAAATAATGGTGAAACCACAGTGGAATAACACTTGAAAGAACACTTTCTGGATAGTCTCTAGTACCAAGTATTGGAAATTCCAAGTTTACTGGGCCTCAGCATGCTTTTGTCTGCGAAAACTATCGTATGCTTCAGGATGCAGAGACCAACCTTATGCAATTCTGGGGAAAAGTGCTACGGAAAAATACCCAATATATCTCCACCTAGCGGTTTTTTCAAAAGTTGTGCCAAACACCTCTTGGAAACATCGAGTTACTTTGGCCTAGCCTTCCATTGGTCTGGAGAAGGAATCGCCATTCCTAGCTGATGAAGCAAATGATTCTGAAAGGAACGGTGAAAAGTGCAGATCCCGTTTCAGTCTTTAGACTGAAACGGGATCCGCACTATTCACCTCTCACACAAACGCGCACTTCTCATATCTGGCTCTAGTCCAACAAACCCAGGACTGACAGAGGCCCTGCACTTGCCACCCCACAAAAATATCTCATCTCCAAAGAAGGATTCTTAGGCTAACGGTTGAAAAGTGCTCACGTTCTTGAAACAGTGGTGACATGATGGTGAAATAATACTGAAAAAAATCGTATCTCCATAGGCTCTGGTGCCAGGAATGGGAAATACCAAGTTACCTGGGCCTCAGTAGAGTTTTCTCTGCGAAAAGCGTCATAGGCTTAAGGATGCGGACACCAACCTTATCACCATTACGGTACACAACTCGATGGAAATGGCAAATAATAACCAACGTAATGGTGATTTCAAAAGTGTCAGGATGAAACCTGAAGCACGATCCACACTTCTCCGAACTCATGCAAATATGCACTTACCCACTCTGGATGTAAGCAAATCAAACACAGAGCTGACAGAAGCCCCGCACTTACACCCCGCACAGAAATCTCAACTAGGAGGGAAGATTTTTAAGCTAACGCGTGAAACCGGCTATGGTTCCGGAAATCATGGTGAAACCACAGTGGAATAACACTTGAAAGAACACTTTCTTGATAGTCTATAGTACCAAGTATTGGAAATTCCAAGTTTCCTGGGCCTCAGCATGCTTTTGTCTGCGAAAACTATCCTATGCTTCAGGATGCAGAGACCAACCTTATGACAATTATGGGGAAAAGTGCTACGGAAAAATACCCAATAGTTCTCAACCTAGTGGTTATTTCAAAAGTTGTGCCACACACCTCTTGGAAAGATCGAGTTACTTTGGCCTAGCCTTCCATTGGTCTGGAGAAGGAATCGCCATTCCTAGCTGATGAAGCAAATGATTCTGAAAGGAACGGTGAAAAGTGCGGATCCTGTTTCAGTCTTTAGACTGAAACAGGATCCGCACTATTCACATCTCACACAAAGGCGCACTTCTCATGTCTGGCACTAGTCCAACAAACCCAGGACTGACAGAGGCCCTGCACTTGCCACCCCAGAAATATATCTCATCTCCAAGGAAGGATTCTTAGGCTAATGGTTGAAAAGTGCTCCCATTCTTGAAACACTGGTGAAAGGATGGTGAAATAATACTGAAAACAATTGTGTCTCCACAGGCTCTGGTGCCAGGATTCGGAAATACCAAGATACCTGGGCCTCAGTAGAGTTTTCTCTGCGAAAAGCATCATAGGCTTAAGGATGCAGAGACCAACCTTATCACTATTACGGTGCACAACGCGATGGAAATCCAAATAATTACCAACATACTGGTGATTTCAAAAGTGTCAGGATGAAACCTGAAGCACGATCCACACTTCTCCCATCTCACGCAAATATGCACTTACCCACTCTGGACGTAAACAAATCAAACACAGGGCTGACAGAAGCCCCGCACTTACACCCGGCACAGAAATCTCAACTAGGAGGGAAGATTCTTATGCTAATGTGTGAAACACTCTCTGGTTCTGAAAATCATGGTGAAACCACAATGGAATAACACTTGAAAGAACACTTTCTTGATAGTCTCTAGTAGCAACTACTGGAAATGCCAAGTTTACTGGGCCTCAGCATGCTTTTGTCTGCGAAAACTATCCTATGCTTCAGGATGCAGAGACCAACCTTATGACAATTATGGGGAAAAGTGCTACGGAAAAATACCCAATAGTTCTCAACCTAGTGGTTATTTCAAAAGTTGTGCCACACACCTCTTGGAAAGATTGAGTTACTTTGGCCTAGCCTTCCATTGGTCTGGAGAAGGAATAGCCATTCCTAGCTGATGAAGCAAATGATTCTGAAAGGAACGGTGAAAAGTGCGGATCCTGTTTCAGTCTTTAGACTGAAACAGGATCCGCACTATTCACCTCTCACACAAAGGCGCGCTTCTCATGTCTGGCGCTAGTCCAACAAACCCAGGACTGACACAGGCACTGCACTTCCCACCCCAGAAAAATATCTCATCTCCAAAGATGGATTCTTAGGCTAGCCGTTGAAAAGTGCTCCCATTCTTGAAACACTGGTGAAAGGATTGTGAAATAATACTGAAAACCATCGTGCCCCCATAGGCTCTGGTGCCAGGAATGAACAATACCAAGTTACCTAGGCCTCAGTAGAGTTTTGTCTGCAAAAAGCGTCATAGGCTTAAGGATACAGAGACCAACCTAATCACTATTACGGTGCACAAAGCGATGGAAATGGCAAATAATTACCAACATACTGGTGATTTCAAAAGTGTCAGGATGAAATCTGAAGCACGATCCATACTTCTCCCATCTAAGGCAAATATGCACCTACCCACTCTGGAGGTAAACAAATCAAACACAGGGCTGACAGAAGCCCCGCACTTACACCCCGCACAGAAATCTCAACTAGGAGGGAGGATTCTTATGCTAATGCATGAAACCGGCTCTGGTTCTGTAAATCATGGTGAAACCACAGTGGAATAACACTTGAAAGAACACTTTCTTGATAGTCTCTGGTACCAATTATTGGAAATGCCAAGTTTACTGGGCCTCAGCATGCTTTTGTCTGTGAAAACTATCCTATGCTTCAGGATGCAGAGACCAACCTTATGACAATTATGAGGAAAAGTGCTACGGAAAAATACCCAATAATTCTCAACCTAGGGGTTATTTCAAAAGTTGTCCCACACACCTCTTGGAAAGATCGAGTTACTTTGGCGTAGCCTTCCATTGGTCTAGAGAAGGAATCGCCATTCCAAGCTCATGAAGCAAATGATTCTGAAAGGAACGGTTAAAAGTGCGGATCCTGTTTCAGTCTTTAGACTGAAACAGGATGCGCACTATTCACCTCTCACACAAAGGCGCGCTTCTCATGTCTGGCGCTAGTCCAACAAACCCAGGACTGACAGAGGCCCTGCACTTGCCACCCCAGAAAAATATCTCATCTCCAAGGAAGGATTCTTAGGCTAACGGTTGAAAAGTGCTCCCGTTCTTGAAACACTGGTGAAAGGATGGTGAAATAATACTGAAAACAAGTGTGTCTCCGTAGGCTCTGGTGCCAGGATTCGGAAATACCAAGATACCTGGGCCTCAGTAGAGTTTTCTCTGCGAAAAGCATCATAGGCTGAAGGATGCAGAGACCAACCTTATCACTATAATGGTGCACAACTCGATGGAAATCCAAATAATTACCAACATACTGGTGATTTCAAAAGTGTCAGGATGAAATCTGAAGCACGATCGACACTTCTCCCATCTCACGCAAATATGCACTTACCCACTCTGCTGGTAAACAAATCAAACACAGGGCTGACAGAAGCCCCGCATTTAAACCCCCGCACACAAATCTCATCTAGGAGGGAGGATTCTTATGCTAATGCATGAAACTGGCTCTGGTTCTGAAAATCATGGTGAAACCACAGTGGAATAACACTTGAAAGAACACTTTCTTGATAGTCTCTAGTACCAACTACTTGAAATGCCAAGTTTACTGGGCCTCAGCATGCTTTTGTCTGTGAAAACTATCCTATGCTTCAGGATGCAGAGACCAACCTTATGACAATTATGGGGAAAAGTGCTACGGAAAAATACCCAATAGTTCTCAACCTAGTGGTTATTTCAAAAGTTGTGCCACACACCTCTTGGAAAGATTGAGTTACTTTGGCCTAGCCTTCCATTGGTCTGGAGAAGGAATCGCCATTCTTAGCTGATGAAGCAAATGATTCTGAAAGGAACGGTGAAAAGTGCGGATCCTGTTTCAGTCTTTAGACTGAAACAGAATCCGCACTATTCACCTCTCACAGAAAGGCGCACTTCTCATGTCTGGCGCTAGTCCAGCAAACCCAGGACTGACACAGGCACTGCACTTGCCACCCCCGAAAAATATCTCATCTCCAAAGATGGATTCTTAGGCTAACCGTTGAAAAGTGCTCCCGTACTTGAAACAGTGGTGAAAGGATGGTGAAATAATACTGAAAACAATCGTATCTCCGTAGGCTGTGCTGCTAGGAATGGGAAATACCAACTTACCTGGGCCTCACTAGAGTGTTCTCTGCGAAAAGCGTCATAGGCTTAAGGATGCAGAGACCAACCTTATGACAATTATGGGGGAAAGTGCTATGGAAAAATACCGAATAGTTGTCAACCTAGCGGGTATTTCAAAAGCTGTGCCACACACCTCTTGGAAAGATCGAGTTACTTTGGCCTAGCCTTCCATTGGTCTGGAGAAGGAATCGCCATTCCTAGCTGATGAAGCAAATGATTCTGAAAGGAACGGTGAAAAGTGCGGATCCTGTTTCAGTCTTTAGACTGAAACAGGATCCGCACTATTCACCTCTCACACAAAGGCGCACTTCTCATGTCTGGCGCTAGTCCAACAAACCCAGGACTGACAGAGGCCCTGCACTTGCCACCCCAGAAAAATATCTCATCTCCAAAGAAGGATTCTTAGGCTAACGGTTGAAAAGTGCTCCCGTTCTTGAAACAGTGGTGAAAGGATGGTGAAATAATACTGAAAACCATCGTGCCCCCATAGGCTCTGGTGCCAGGAATGGACAATACCAAGTTACCTGGGCCTCAGTAGAGTTTTCTCTGCATAAAGCGTCATAGGCTTAAGTATAAGGGACCAACCTTATCACTATTATGGTGCACAAAGCGATAGAAATGGCAAATAATAACCAACATACTGGGGATTTCAAAAGTGTCAGGATGAAATCTGAAGCACGATCCACACTTCTCCCATCTCACGCAAATATGCACTTACCCACTCTGCTGGTAAACAAATCAAACACAGGGCTGACAGAAGTCCCGCATTTAAGCCCCGCACACAAATCTCATCTAGGAGGGAGGATTCTTATGCTAATGCGTGTAACTGCCTCTGGTTCTGAAAATCATGGTGAAACCACAGTGGAATAACACTTGAAAGAACACTTTCTTGATAGTCTCTAGTACCAACAATTGGAAATGCCAAGTTTACTGGGCCTCAGCATGATTTTGTCTGTGAAATCTATCGTATGCTTCAGGATGCAGAGACCAGCCTTATGACAATTATGGGGAAAAGTGCTACAGAAAAATACCCAATAGTTCTCAACCCAGCAGTTATTTCCAAAGTTGTGCCACACACCTCTTGGAAAGATCGAGTTACTTTGGCCTAGCCTGCCATTGGTCTGGAGAAGGAATCGCCATTCCTACGTCATGAAGCAAATGATTCTGAAAGGAACGGTGAAAAGTGCGGATCCTGTTTCAGTCTTTAGACTGAAACAGGATCCGCACTATTCACCTCTCACACAAAGGCGCGCTTCTCATGTCTGGCGCTAGTGCAACAAACCCAGGACTGACAGAGGCCCTGCACTTGCCACCCCAGAAAAATATCTCACCTCCAAGGAAGGATTCTTAGGCTAACGGTTGAAAAGTGCTCCCGTTCTTGAAACACTGGTGAAAGGATGGTGTAATAATACTGAAAACAATTGTGTCTCCACAGGCTCTGGTGCCAGGATTCGGAAATACCAAGATACCTGGGCCTCAGTAGAGTTTTCTCTGCGAAAAGCATCATAGGCTTAAGGATGCAGAGACCAACCTTATGACAATTATGGGGGAAAGTGCTATGGAAAAATACCGAATAGTTGTCAACCTAGCGGGTATTTCAAAAGCTGTGCCACACACCTCTTGGAAAGATCGAGTTACTTTGGCCTAGCCTTCCATTGGTCTGGAGAAGGAATCGCCATTCCTAGCTGATGAAGCAAATGATTCTGAAAGGAACGGTGAAAAGTGCGGATCCTGTTTCAGTCTTTAGACTGAAACAGAATCCGCACTATTCACCTCTCACAGAAAGGCGCACTTCTCATGTCTGGCGCTAGTCCAGCAAACCCAGGACTGACACAGGCACTGCACTTGCCACCCCCGAAAAATATCTCATCTCCAAAGATGGATTCTTAGGCTAACCGTTGAAAAGTGCTCCCGTACTTGAAACAGTGGTGAAAGGATGGTGAAATAATACTGAAAACAATCGTATCTCCGTAGGCTGTGCTGCTAGGAATGGGAAATACCAACTTACCTGGGCCTCACTAGAGTGTTCTCTGCGAAAAGCGTCATAGGCTTAAGGATGCAGAGACCAACCTTATGACAATTATGGGGGAAAGTGCTATGGAAAAATACCGAATAGTTGTCAACCTAGCGGGTATTTCAAAAGCTGTGCCACACACCTCTTGGAAAGATCGAGTTACTTTGGCCTAGCCTTCCATTGGTCTGGAGAAGGAATCGCCATTCCTAGCTGATGAAGCAAATGATTCTGAAAGGAACGGTGAAAAGTGCGGATCCTGTTTCAGTCTTTAGACTGAAACAGGATCCGCACTATTCACCTCTCACACAAAGGCGCACTTCTCATGTCTGGCGCTAGTCCAACAAACCCAGGACTGACAGAGGCCCTGCACTTGCCACCCCAGAAAAATATCTCATCTCCAAAGAAGGATTTTTAGGCTAACGGTTGAAAAGTGCTCCCGTTCTTGAAACAGTGGTGAAAGGATGGTGAAATAATACTGAAAACCATCGTGCCCCCATAGGCTCTGGTGCCAGGAATGGACAATACCAAGTTACCTGGGCCTCAGTAGAGTTTTCTCTGCATAAAGCGTCATAGGCTTAAGTATAAGGGACCAACCTTATCACTATTATGGTGCACAAAGCGATAGAAATGGCAAATAATAACCAACATACTGGGGATTTCAAAAGTGTCAGGATGAAATCTGAAGCACGATCCACACTTCTCCCATCTCACGCAAATATGCACTTACCCACTCTGCTGGTAAACAAATCAAACACAGGGCTGACAGAAGTCCCGCATTTAAACCCCGCACACAAATCTCATCTAGGAGGGAGGATTCTTATGCTAATGCGTGTAACTGCCTCTGGTTCTGAAAATCATGGTGAAACCACAGTGGAATAACACTTGAAAGAACACTTTCTTGATAGTCTCTAGTACCAACAATTGGAAATGCCAAGTTTACTGGGCCTCAGCATGATTTTGTCTGTGAAATCTATCGTATGCTTCAGGATGCAGAGACCAGCCTTATGACAATTATGGGGAAAAGTCCTACAGAAAAATACCCAATAGTTCTCAACCCAGCAGTTATTTCCAAAGTTCTGCCACACACCTCTTGGAAAGATCGAGTTACTTTGGCCTAGCCTGCCATTGGTCTGGAGAAGGAATCGCCATTCCTACGTCATGAAGCAAATGATTCTGAAAGGAACGGTGAAAAGTGCGGATCCTGTTTCAGTCTTTAGACTGAAACAGGATCCGCACTATTCACCTCTCACACAAAGGCGCGCTTCTCATGTCTGGCGCTAGTGCAACAAACCCAGGACTGACAGAGGCCCTGCACTTGCCACCCCAGAAAAATATCTCACCTCCAAGGAAGGATTCTTAGGCTAACGGTTGAAAAGTGCTCCCGTTCTTGAAACACTGGTGAAAGGATGGTGTAATAATACTGAAAACAATTGTGTCTCCACAGGCTCTGGTGCCAGGATTCGGAATTACCAAGATACCTGGGCCTCAGTAGAGTTTTCTCTGCGAAAAGCATCATAGGCTTAAGGATGCAGAGACCAACCTTATCATTATTACGGTGCACAACGCGATGGAAATCCAAATAATTACCAACATACTGGTGATTTCAAAAGTGTCAGGATGAAATCTGAAGCACGATCCATACTTCTCCCATCTCACGCAAATATGTACCTACCCACTCTGGAGGTAAACAAATCAAACACAGGGCTGACAGAAGCCCCGCACTTACACCCCGCACAGAAATCTCAACTAGGAGGGAGGATTCTTATGCTAATGCATGAAACCGGCTCTGGTTCTGAAAATCATGGTGAAACCACAGTGGAATAACACTTGAAAGAACACTTTCTCGATAGTCTCTAGTACCAACAATTGGAAATGCCAAGTTTACTGGGCCTCAGCATGATTTTGTCTGTGAAATCTATCGTATGCTTCAGGATGCAGAGACCAGCCTTATGACAATTATGGGGAAAAGTGCTACAGAAAAATACCCAATAGTTCTCAACCCAGCAGTTATTTCCAAAGTTGTGCCACACACCTCTTGGAAAGATCGAGTTACTTTGGCCTAGCCTGCCATTGGTCTGGAGAAGGAATCGCCATTCCTACGTCATGAAGCAAATGATTCTGAAAGGAACGGTGAAAAGTGCGGATCCTGTTTCAGTCTTTAGACTGAAACAGGATCCGCACTATTCACCTCTGACACAAAGGCGCGCTTCTCATGTCTGGCGCTAGTGCAACAAACCCAGGACTGACAGAGGCCCTGCACTTGCCACCCGAGAAAAATATCTCACCTCCAAGGAAGGATTCTTAGGCTACCGGTTGAAAAGTGCTCCCGTTCTTGAAACACTGGTGAAAGGATGGTGTAATAATACTGAAAACAATTGTGTCTCCACAGGCTCTGGTGCCAGGATTCGGAAATACCAAGATACCTGGGCCTCAGTAGAGTTTTCTCTGCGAAAAGCATCATAGGCTTAAGGATGCAGAGACCAACCTTATCATTATTACGGTGCACAACGCGATGGAAATCCAAATAATTACCAACATACTGGTGATTTCAAAAGTGTCAGGATGAAATCTGAAGCACGATCCATACTTCTCCCATCTCACGCAAATATGCACTTTCCCACTCTGGTGGTAAACAAATCAAACACAGGGCTGACAGAAGCCCAGCACATAACCCCGCACAGAAATCTCAACTAGGAGGGAGGATTCTTATGCTAAGCATGAAACCGGCTCTGGTTCTGAAAATCATGGTGAAACCACAGTGGAATAACACTTGAAAGAACACTTTCCTGATAGTCTCTAGTACCAATAATTGGAAATGCCAAGTTTACTGGGCCTCAGCATGCTTTTGTCTGTGAAATCTATCCTATACTTCAGGATGCAGAGACCAACCTTATGACAATTATGGGGAAAAGTGCTACGGAAAAATACCCAATAGTTCTCAACCTAGTGGTTATTTCAAAAGTTGTGCCACACACCTCTTGGAAAGATCGAGTTACTATGGCCTAGCCTGCCATTGGTCTGGAGAAGGAATCGCCATTCCAAGCTGATGAAGCAAATGATTCTGAAAGGAACGGTGAAAAGTGCGGATCCTGTTTCAGTCTTTAGACTGAAACAGGATCCGCACTATTCACCTCTCACAGAAAGGCGCACTTCTCATGTCTGGCGCTAGTCCAACAAACCCAGGACTGACACAGGCACTGCACTTGCCACGCCCGAAAAATATCTCATCTCCAAAGATGGATTCTTAGGCTAACCGTTGAAAAGTGCTCCCGTTGTTGAAACAGTGGTGAAAGGATGGTGAAATAATACTGAAAACAATCGTATCTCCATAGGCTGTGGTGCCAGGAATGGGAAATACCAACTTACCTGGGCCTCACTAGAGTGTTCTCTGCGAAAAGCGTCATTGGCTTAAGGATGCAGAGACCAACCTTATGACAATTATGGGGAAAAGTGCTACGGAAAAATACCGAATAGTTGTCAACCTAGCGGTTATTTCAAAAGTTGTGCCACACACCTCTAGGAAAGATCGAGTTACTTTGGCCTAGCCTTCCATTGGTCTGGAGAAGGAATCGCCATTCCTAGCTGATGAGGCAAATGATTCTGAAAAGAACGGTGAAAAGTGCGGATCCTGTTTCAGTCTTTAGACTGAAACAGGATCCGCACTATTCACATCTCACACAAAGGCGCACTTCTCATGTCTGGCGCTAGTCCAACAAACCCAGGACTGACAGAGGCCCTGCACTTGCCACCCCAGAAAAATATCTCATCTCCAAAGAAGGATTCTTAGGCTAATGGTTGAAAAGTGCTCCCGTTCTTGAAACACTGGTGAAAGGACGGTGAAATAATACTGAAAACAATCGTGTGTCCATAGGCTCTGGTGCCAGGAATGGGAAATACCAAGTTTCCTGGGCCTCAGTAGAGGTTTCTCTGCAAAAAGCGACATAGGCTTAAGGATGCAGAGACCAACCTTACCACTATAATGGTGCACAACTCGATGGAAATGACAAATAATTACCAACATACTGGTGATTTCAAAAGTGTCAGGATGAAACCTGAAGCACGATACACACTTCTCCCATCTCACGCAAATATGCACCTACCCACTCTGGAGGTAAACAAATCAAACACAGGGCTGACAGAAGCCCCGCACTTACACCCCGCACAGAAATCTCAACTAGGAGGGAGGATTCTTATGCTAATGCATGAAACTGGCTCTGGTTCTGAAAATCATGGTGAAACCACAGTGGAATAACACTTGAAAGAACACTTTCTTGATAGTCTCTAGTACCAACTACTTGAAATGCCAAGTTTACTGGGCCTCAGCATGCTTTTGTCTGTGAAAACTATCCTATGCTTCAGGATGCAGAGACCAACCTTATGACAATTATGGGGAAAAGTGCTACGGAAAAATACCCAATAGTTCTCAACCTAGTGGTTATTTCAAAAGTTGTGCCACACACCTCTTGGAAAGATTGAGTTACTTTGGCCTAGCCTTCCATTGGTCTGGAGAAGGAATCGCCATTCCTACCTGATGAAGCAAATGATTCTGAAAGGAACGGTGAAAAGTGCGGATCCTGTTTCAGTCTTTAGACTGAAACAGAATCCGCACTATTCACCTCTCACAGAAAGGCGCACTTCTCATGTCTGGCGCTAGTCCAGCAAACCCAGGACTGACACAGGCACTGCACTTGCCACCCCCGAAAAATATCTCATCTCCAAAGATGGATTCTTAGGCTAACCGTTGAAAAGTGCTCCCTTACTTGAAACAGTGGTGAAAGGATGGTGAAATAATACTGAAAACAATCGTATCTCCGTAGGCTGTGGTGCTAGGAATGGGAAATACCAACTTACCTGGGCCTCACTAGAGTGTTCTCTGCGAAAAGCGTCATAGGCTTAAGGATGCAGAGACCAACCTTATGACAATTATGGGGGAAAGTGCTATGGAAAAATACCGAATAGTTGTCAACCTAGCGGGTATTTCAAAAGCTGTGCCACACACCTCTTGGAAAGATCGAGTTACTTTGGCCTAGCCTTCCATTGGTCTGGAGAAGGAATCGCCATTCCTAGCTGATGAAGCAAATGATTCTGAAAGGAACGGTGAAAAGTGCGGATCCTGTTTCAGTCTTTAGACTGAAACAGGATCCGCACTATTCACCTCTCACACAAAGGCGCACTTCTCATGTCTGGCGCTAGTCCAACAAACCCAGGACTGACAGAGGCCCTGCACTTGCCACCCCAGAAAAATATCTCATCTCCAAAGAAGGATTTTTAGGCTAACGGTTGAAAAGTGCTCCCGTTCTTGAAACAGTGGTGAAAGGATGGTGAAATAATACTGAAAACCATCGTGCCCCCATAGGCTCTGGTGCCAGGAATGGACAATACCAAGTTACCTGGGCCTCAGTAGAGTTTTCTCTGCATAAAGCGTCATAGGCTTAAGTATAAGGGACCAACCTTATCACTATTATGGTGCACAAAGCGATAGAAATGGCAAATAATAACCAACATACTGGGGATTTCAAAAGTGTCAGGATGAAATCTGAAGCACGATCCACACTTCTCCCATCTCACGCAAATATGCACTTACCCACTCTGCTGGTAAACAAATCAAACACAGGGCTGACAGAAGTCCCGCATTTAAGCCCCGCACACAAATCTCATCTAGGAGGGAGGATTCTTATGCTAATGCGTGTAACTGCCTCTGGTTCTGAAAACCATGGTGAAACCACAGTGGAATAACACTTGAAAGAACACTTTCTTGATAGTCTCTAGTACCAACAATTGGAAATGCCAAGTTTACTGGGCCTCAGCATGATTTTGTCTGTGAAATCTATCGTATGCTTCAGGATGCAGAGACCAGCCTTATGACAATTATGGGGAAAAGTGCTACAGAAAAATACCCAATAGTTCTCAACCCAGCAGTTATTTCCAAAGTTGTGCCACACACCTCTTGGAAAGATCGAGTTACTTTGGCCTAGCCTGCCATTGGTCTGGAGAAGGAATCGCCATTCCTACGTCATGAAGCAAATGATTCTGAAAGGAACGGTGAAAAGTGCGGATCCTGTTTCAGTCTTTAGACTGAAACAGGATCCGCACTATTCACCTCTCACACAAAGGCGCACTTCTCATGTCTGGCGCTAGTGCAACAAACCCAGGACTGACAGAGGCCCTGCACTTGCCACCCCAGAAAAATATCTCACCTCCAAGGAAGGATTCTTAGGCTAACGGTTGAAAAGTGCTCCCGTTCTTGAAACACTGGTGAAAGGATGGTGTAATAATACTGAAAACAATTGTGTCTCCACAGGCTCTGGTGCCAGGATTCGGAAATACCAAGATACCTGGGCCTCAGTAGAGTTTTCTCTGCAAAAAGCATCATAGGCTTAAGGATGCAGAGACCAACCTTATCATTATTACGGTGCACAACGCGATGGAAATCCAAATAATTACCAACATACTGGTGATTTCAAAAGTGTCAGGATGAAATCTGAAGCACGATCCATACTTCTCCCATCTCACGCAAATATGCACTTTCCCACTCTGGTGGTAAACAAATCAAACACAGGGCTGACAGAATCCCAGCACATAACCCCGCACAGAAATCTCAACTAGGAGGGAGGATTCTTATGCTAATGCATGAAACCGGCTCTGGTTCTGAAAATCATGGTGAAACCACAGTGGAATAACACTTGAAAGAACACTTTCTTGATAGTCTCTAGTACCAAGTATTGGAAATTCCAAGTTTCCTGGGCCTCAGCATGCTTTTGTCTGCGAAAACTATCGTATGCTTCAGGATGCAGAGACCAGCCTTATGACAATTATGGGGAAAAGTGCTACAGAAAAATACCCAATAGTTCCCAACCTAGGGGTTATTTCAAAAGTTGTGCCACACACCTCTTGGAAAGATCGAGTTACTTTGGCCTAGCCTTCCTTTGGTCTGGAGAAGGAATCGCCATTCCTAGCTGATGAAGCAAATGATTCTGAAAGGAATGGTGAAAAGTGCGGATCCTGTTTCAGTCTTTAGACTGAAACAGGATCCGCACTATTCACCTCTCACACAAAGGCGCGCTTCTCATGTCTGGCGCTAGTCCAACAAACCCAGGACTGACAGAGGCCCTGCACTTGCCACCCCAGAAAAATATCTCATCTCCAAGGAAGGATTCTTAGGCTAACGGTTGAAAAGTGCTCCCGTTCTTGAAACAGTGGTGAAAGGATGGTGAAGTAATACTGAAAACAATTGTGTCTCCACAGGCTCTGGTGCCAGGATTCGGAAATACCAAGATACCTGGGCCTCACTAGAGTGTTCTCTGCGAAAAGCGTCATAGGCTTAAGGATGCAGAGACCAACCTTATGACAATTATGGGGAAAAGTGCTACGGAAAAATACCGAATAGTTGTCAACCTAGCGGTTATTTCAAAAGTTGTGCCACACACCTCTAGGAAAGATCGAGTTACTTTGGCCTAGCCTTCCATTGGTCTGGAGAAGGAATCGCCATTCCAACCTGATGAAGCAAATGATTCTGAAAGGAATGGTGAAAAGTGCGGATACTGTTTCAGTCTTTAGATTGAAACAGGATCCGCACTATTCACCTCTCACACAAAGGCGCACTTCTCATGTCTTTCGCTAGTCCAACAAACCCAGGACTGACACAGGCACTGCACTTGCCACCCCCGAAAAATATCTCATCTCCAAAGATGGATTCTTAGGCTAACCGTTGAAAAGTGCTCCCGTTGTTGAAACAGTGGTGAAAGGATGGTGAAATAATACTGAAAACAATCGTATCTCCATAGGCTGTGGTGCCAGGAATGGGAAATACCAACTTACCTGGGCCTCACTAGAGTGTTCTCTGCGAAAAGCGTCATTGGCTTAAGGATGCAGAGACCAACCTTATGACAATTATGGGGAAAAGTGCTATGGAAAAATACCGAATAGTTGTCAACCTAGCGGTTATTTCAAAAGTTGTGCCACACACCTCTAGGAAAGATCGAGTTACTTTGGCCTAGCCTTCCATTGGTCTGGAGAAGGAATCGCCATTCCTAGCTGATGAAGCAAATGATTCTGAAAGGAACGGTGAAAAGTGCGGTTCCTGTTTCAGTCTTTAGACTGAAACAGAATCCGCACTATTCACCTCTCACAGAAAGGCGCACTTCTCATGTCTGGCGCTAGTCCAGCAAACCCAGGACTGACACAGGCACTGCACTTGCCACCCCCGAAAAATATCTCATCTCCAAAGATGGATTCTTAGGCTAACCGTTGAAAAGTGCTCCCGTACTTGAAACAGTGGTGAAAGGATGGTGAAATAATACTGAAAACAATCGTATCTCCATAGGCTGTGGTGCCAGGAATGGGAAATACCAACTTACCTGGGCCTCACTAGAGTGTTCTCTGCGAAAAGCGTCATTGGCTTAAGGATGCAGAGACCAACCTTATGACAATTATGGGGAAAAGTGCTATGGAAAAATACCGAATAGTTGTCAACCTAGCGGTTATTTCAAAAGTTGTGCCACACACCTCTAGGAAAGATCGAGTTACTTTGGCCTAGCCTTCCATTGGTCTGGAGAAGGAATCGCCATTCCTAGCTGATGAAGCAAATGATTCTGAAAGGAACGGTGAAAAGTGCGGTTCCTGTTTCAGTCTTTAGACTGAAACAGAATCCGCACTATTCACCTCTCACAGAAAGGCGCACTTCTCATGTCTGGCGCTAGTCCAGCAAACCCAGGACTGACACAGGCACTGCACTTGCCACCCCCGAAAAATATCTCATCTCCAAAGATGGATTCTTAGGCTAACCGTTGAAAAGTGCTCCCGTACTTGAAACAGTGGTGAAAGGATGGTGAAATAATACTGAAAACAATCGTATCTCCGTAGGCTGTGGTGCTAGGAATGGGAAATACCAACTTACCTGGGCCTCACTAGAGTGTTCTCTGCGAAAAGCGTCATAGGCTTAAGGATGCAGAGACCAACCTTATGACAATTATGGGGGAAAGTGCTATGGAAAAATACCGAATAGTTGTCAACCTAGCGGGTATTTCAAAAGGTGTGCCACACACCTCTTGGAAAGATCGAGTTACTTTGGCCTAGCCTTCCATTGGTCTGGAGAAGGAATCGCCATTCCTACCTGATGAAGCAAATGATTCTGAAAGGAACGGTGAAAAGTGCGGATCCTGTTTCAGTCTTTAGACTGAAACAGGATCCGCACTATTCACCTCTCACACAAAGGCGCACTTCTCATGTCTGGCGCTAGTCCAACAAACCCAGGACTGACAGAGGCCCTGCACTTGCCAATCCAGAAAAATATGTCATCTCCAAAGAAGGATTCTTAGGCTAATGGTTTAAAAGTGCTCCCGTTCTTGAAACAGTGGTGAAAGGATGGTGAAATAATACTGAAAACCATCGTGCCCCCATAGGCTCTGCTGACAGGAATGGACAATACCAAGTTACCTGGGCCTCAGTAGAGGTTTCTCTGCATAAAGCGTCATAGGCTTAAGGATACAGAGACCAACCTTACCACTATAATGGTGCACAACTCGATGGAAATGGCAAATAATTACCAACATACTGGTTATTTCAAAAGTGTCAGGATGAAACCTGAAGCACGATCCACACTTCTCCCATCTCACGCAAATATGCACCTACCCACTCTGGAGGTAAACAAATCAAACACAGGGCTGACAGAAGCCCCGCACTTACACCCCGCACAGAAATCTCAACTAGGAGGGAGGAGTCTTATGCTAATGCATGAAACCGGCTCTGGTTCTGAAAATCATGGTGAAACCACAGTGGAATAACACTTGAAAGAACACTTTCTTGATAGTCTCTAGTACCAACTACTTGAAATGCCAAGTTTACTGGGCCTCAGCATGCTTTTGTCTGTGAAAACTATCCTATGCTTCAGGATGCAGAGACCAACCTTATGACAATTATGGGGAAAAGTGCTACGGAAAAATACCCAACAGTTCTCAACCTAGTGGTTATTTCAAAAGTTGTGAGACACACCTCTTGGAAAGATTGAGTTACTTTGGCCTAGCCTTCCATTGGTCGGGAGAAGGAATCGCCATTCCTAGCTGATGAAGCAAATGATTCTGAAAGGAACGGTGAAAAGTGCGGATCCTGTTTCAGTCTTTAGACTGAAACAGAATCCGCACTATTCACCTCTCACAGAAAGGCGCACTTCTCATGTCTGGCGCTAGTCCAGCAAACCCAGGACTGACACAGGCACTGCACTTGCCACCCCCGAAAAATATCTCATCTCCAAAGATGGATTCTTAGGCTAACCGTTGAAAAGTGCTCCCGTACTTGAAACACTGGTGAAAGGATGGTGAAATAATACTGAAAACAATCGTATCTCCGTAGGCTGTGCTGCTAGGAATGGGAAATACCAACTTACCTGGGCCTCACTAGAGTGTTCTCTGCGAAAAGCGTCATAGGCTTAAGGATGCAGAGACCAACCTTATGACAATTATGGGGGAAAGTGCTATGGAAAAATACCGAATAGTTGTCAACCTAGCGGGTATTTCAAAAGGTGTGCCACACACCTCTTGGAAAGATCGAGTTACTTTGGCCTAGCCTTCCATTGGTCTGGAGAAGGAATCGCCATTCCTAGCTGATGAAGCAAATGATTCTGAAAGGAACGGTGAAAAGTGCGGATCCTGTTTCAGTCTTTAGACTGAAACAGGATCCGCACTATTCACCTCTCCCACAAAGGCGCACTTCTCCTGTCTGGCTCTAGTCCAACAAACCCAGGACTGACAGAGGCCCTGCACTTGCCACCCCAGAAAAATATCTCATCCCCAAAGAAGGATTCTTAGGCTAACGGTTGAAAAGTGCTCCCGTTCTTGAAACAGTGGTGAAAGGATGGTGAAATAATACTGAAAACCATCGTGCCCCCATAGGCTCTGGTGCCAGGAATGGACAATACCAAGTTACCTGGGCCTCAGTAGAGTTTTCTCTGCATAAAGCGTCATAGGCTTAAGTATAAGGGACCAACCTTATCACTATTATGGTGCACAAAGCGATGGAAATGGCAAATAATTACCAACATACTGGGGATTTCAAAAGTGTCAGGATGAAATCTGAAGCACGATCCACACTTCTCCCATCTCACGCAAATATGCACCTATCCACTCTGGAGGTAAACAAATCTAACACAGGGCTGACAGAAGCCCCGCACTTACACCCCGCACAGAAATCTCAACTAGGAGGGAGGATTCTTATGCTAATGCATGAAACTGCCTCTGGTTCTGAAAATCATGGTGAAACCACAGTGGAATAACACTTGAAAGAACACTTTCTTGATAGTCTATAGTACCAACTATTGGAAATGCCAAGTTTACTGGGCCTCAACATGCTTTTGTCTGTGAAAACTGTCGTATGCTTCAGGATGCAGAGACCAACCTTATGACAATTATAAGGAAAAGTGCTACGGAAAAATACCCAATAGTTCTCAACCTAGGGGTTATTTCAAAAGTTGTGCCACACACCTCTTGGAAAGATCGAGTTACTTTGGCCTAGCCTTCCATTGGTCTGGAGAAGGAATCGCCATTCCTAGCTGATGAAGCAAATGATTCTGAAAGGAACGGTGAAAAGTGCGGATCCTGTTTCAGTCTTTAGACTGAAACAGGATCCGCACTATTCACCTCTCCCACAAAGGCGCACTTCTCATGTCTGGCGCTAGTCCAACAAACCCAGGACTGACAGAGGCCCTGCACTTGCCACCCCAGAAAAATATCTCATCTCCAAGGAAGGATTCTTAGGCTAACGGTTGAAAAGTGCTCCCGTACTTGAAACACTGGTCAAAGGATGGTGAAATAATACTGAAAACAATTGTGTCTCCACAGGCTCTGGTGCCAGGATTCGGAAATACCAAGATACCTGGGCCTCAGTAGAGTTTTCTCTGCGAAAAGCATCATAGGCTTAAGGATGCAGAGACCAACCTTATCACTATTACGGTGCACAACGCGATGGAAATCCAAATAATTACCAACATACTGGTGATTTCAAAAGTGTCAGGATGAAATCTGAAGCACGATCCATACTTCTCCCATCTCACGCAAATATGCACTTTCCCACTCTGGTGGTAAACAAATCAAACACAGGGCTGACAGAAGCCCCGCACTTACACCCCGCACAGAAATCTCAATTAGGAGGGAGGATTCTTATGCTAATGCGTGAAACCCCCTCTGGTTCTGAAAATCATGGTGAAACCATAGTGGAATAACACTTGAAAGAACACTTTCTTGATAGTCTCTAGTACCAACTCCTGGAAATGCCAAGTTTACTGGGCCTCAGCATGCTTTTGTCTGTGAAAACTATCCTACGCTTCAGGATGCAGAGTCCAACCTTATGACAATTATGGGGAAAAGTGCTACGGAAAAATACCCAATAGTTCTCAACCTAGTGGTTATTTCAAAAGTTGTGCCACACACCTCTTGGAAAGTTCGAGTTACTTTGGCCTAGCCTTGCACTGGTCTGGAGAAGGAATCGCCATTCCTAGCTGATGAAGCAAATGATTCTGAAAGGAACGGTGAAAAGTGCGGATCCTGTTTCAGTCTTTAGACTGAAACAGAATCCGCACTATTCACCTCTCACAGAAAGGCGCACTTCTCATGTCTGGCGCTAGTCCAGCAAACCCAGGACTGACACAGGCACTGCACTTGCCACCCCCGAAAAATATCTCATCTCCAAAGATGGATTCTTAGGCTAACCGTTGAAAAGTGCTCCCGTACTTGAAACACTGGTGAAAGGATGGTGAAATAATACTGAAAACAATCGTATCTCCGTAGGCTGTGCTGCTAGGAATGGGAAATACCAACTTACCTGGGCCTCACTAGAGTGTTCTCTGCGAAAAGCGTCATAGGCTTAAGGATGCAGAGACCAACCTTATGACAATTATGGGGGAAAGTGCTATGGAAAAATACCGAATAGTTGTCAACCTAGCGGGTATTTCAAAAGGTGTGCCACACACCTCTTGGAAAGATCGAGTTACTTTGGCCTAGCCTTCCATTGGTCTGGAGAAGGAATCGCCATTCCTAGCTGATGAAGCAAATGATTCTGAAAGGAACGGTGAAAAGTGCGGATCCTGTTTCAGTCTTTAGACTGAAACAGGATCCGCACTATTCACCTCTCCCACAAAGGCGCACTTCTCCTGTCTGGCTCTAGTCCAACAAACCCAGGACTGACAGAGGCCCTGCACTTGCCACCCCAGAAAAATATCTCATCCCCAAAGAAGGATTCTTAGGCTAACGGTTGAAAAGTGCTCCCGTTCTTGAAACAGTGGTGAAAGGATGGTGAAATAATACTGAAAACCATCGTGCCCCCATAGGCTCTGGTGCCAGGAATGGACAATACCAAGTTACCTGGGCCTCAGTAGAGTTTTCTCTGCATAAAGCGTCATAGGCTTAAGTATAAGGGACCAACCTTATCACTATTATGGTGCACAAAGCGATGGAAATGGCAAATAATTACCAACATACTGGGGATTTCAAAAGTGTCAGGATGAAATCTGAAGCACGATCCACACTTCTCCCATCTCACGCAAATATGCACCTATCCACTCTGGAGGTAAACAAATCTAACACAGGGCTGACAGAAGCCCCGCACTTACACCCCGCACAGAAATCTCAACTAGGAGGGAGGATTCTTATGCTAATGCATGAAACTGCCTCTGGTTCTGAAAATCATGGTGAAACCACAGTGGAATAACACTTGAAAGAACACTTTCTTGATAGTCTATAGTACCAACTATTGGAAATGCCAAGTTTACTGGGCCTCAACATGCTTTTGTCTGTGAAAACTGTCGTATGCTTCAGGATGCAGAGACCAACCTTATGACAATTATAAGGAAAAGTGCTACGGAAAAATACCCAATAGTTCTCAACCTAGGGGTTATTTCAAAAGTTGTGCCACACACCTCTTGGAAAGATCGAGTTACTTTGGCCTAGCCTTCCATTGGTCTGGAGAAGGAATCGCCATTCCTAGCTGATGAAGCAAATGATTCTGAAAGGAACGGTGAAAAGTGCGGATCCTGTTTCAGTCTTTAGACTGAAACAGGATCCGCACTATTCACCTCTCCCACAAAGGCGCACTTCTCATGTCTGGCGCTAGTCCAACAAACCCAGGACTGACAGAGGCCCTGCACTTGCCACCCCAGAAAAATATCTCATCTCCAAGGAAGGATTCTTAGGCTAACGGTTGAAAAGTGCTCCCGTACTTGAAACACTGGTCAAAGGATGGTGAAATAATACTGAAAACAATTGTGTCTCCACAGGCTCTGGTGCCAGGATTCGGAAATACCAAGATACCTGGGCCTCAGTAGAGTTTTCTCTGCGAAAAGCATCATAGGCTTAAGGATGCAGAGACCAACCTTATCACTATTACGGTGCACAACGCGATGGAAATCCAAATAATTACCAACATACTGGTGATTTCAAAAGTGTCAGGATGAAATCTGAAGCACGATCCATACTTCTCCCATCTCACGCAAATATGCACTTTCCCACTCTGGTGGTAAACAAATCAAACACAGGGCTGACAGAAGCCCCGCACTTACACCCCGCACAGAAATCTCAATTAGGAGGGAGGATTCTTATGCTAATGCGTGAAACCCCCTCTGGTTCTGAAAATCATGGTGAAACCATAGTGGAATAACACTTGAAAGAACACTTTCTTGATAGTCTCTAGTACCAACTCCTGGAAATGCCAAGTTTACTGGGCCTCAGCATGCTTTTGTCTGTGAAAACTATCCTACGCTTCAGGATGCAGAGTCCAACCTTATGACAATTATGGGGAAAAGTGCTACGGAAAAATACCCAATAGTTCTCAACCTAGTGGTTATTTCAAAAGTTGTGCCACACACCTCTTGGAAAGTTCGAGTTACTTTGGCCTAGCCTTGCACTGGTCTGGAGAAGGAATCGCCATTCCTAGCTGATGAAGCAAATGATTCTGAAAGGAACGGTGAAAAGTGCGGATCCTGTTTCAGTCTAAAGAAAGGTATAGCTTATGATGGTGTACATCAACTCTGTCAAATAAAATATCCCAATGCCATTAATATGAAATACTGCCAAGCAGACCTTTCAAGCACATACCTGTATAACTGATTTTTTTTAAATATGAAAGGTAGAACTTTAGACTTACAACCCTTTTAAATTTTGTCTGGTAGTTGTCAGTGTGTGTTTTAGCTTACTGAGACCATTGGAACCATGACCTAAAACCTTTGTTATGTCCTGACCTCCCCAGCTTTGTATTTGCAAAATTAGTAAACAAGTCCCCTTTCCAGCTCCCTATGAGTTATTGATAAAAATGTTTGCTAGGTCAGGAACGAGGACAAATTCAAGTCTGAAGCCAAGATATACGGATAAAGCCTAAGGCTTAGGAAAGATAAGATGTATTTCACAAATTCTTTAGGAACTATGAAGATAGACACCAAGAGATGACTTCATCAGTATAAAGGTAAGTACTTAGATAAGCCATGTTCCTTTTTTTTTTTCCCCTAAGACCTAAGTGTATTCAGTCTGGAGCCATTAGCAAAGCAAAGAATCTCCAGTGTGATCTCTCTCAACTTAATCAAGAAATTTAAAAAGAGAAATTGAGGACTATCCAAGTGAACCTATTGCTCTTGAAAAGATGAACACAAAAGCAATCTGAATACACAAAAAAACAGAGTTCATGTTGGTCATGGGCCCAACATCTTAATACCAACTTTAAAGTGTTTTTCTCCCAAGAGGTTGCTTGATGGATTTATGAATAAACATCTGCACAACCAATACCAGAACACCCACGCTTGTCAACTCCTTTCCTACCAAGGGGAATGGAAAACTATATTTACTATAGAAGTTCAAAAAAGCATTATTAAGAACAAGTACCAAAGCACCCTCCAAATACCACACTGTAGCTTAAGAAAGGCTACTATACCCCATAGCAGAGAAGATGAATGTGAACTGCTTAATTATGAGTGAGTGACATGCAGAAAAATATTACATTATTACAACAAAGCAGACTGCCAACAGATTTAAGGGTCCTGAGTTATTTCTCCGAGATAAATGTGAGGGATGGGTGGTCTCTTGAACCATTTTTCATACCCAGCTGGAATCATACATGTAAGAGATAAGGTAACGTGGGAACTTTATAACATTTGCAGAGATCAAAGATGACCCTGCCACATGTGGCCTTTGGCTCATTAATTTGACTAATTACAAAGACTCTTAACTCCTAATAGTTATCTTTCTAAGGTTTGAACTTGAAGAACCAAACCACATGTTTGTTGAAACTGTAAGAGTCTCTTGTAAAAGCTAAATCATGGCCACCAACCTAGGCCAAATCACCTACAGTCACCTGTGATACCACAAGGACAATATTTAGGAGCAAAAATCTGAAGTGACACCAGTGCAAACATGAGATACCATGTGTATAATTCTTCTTCACACTTTTCTAAATGTTTCAGCAAAATTATCTTTCTTGGTAGTCTCATCAATTCCAAGAGCATATAAAGCAAATACCACACTCCATTTTATAGACATGGAGCTAAAGAGATAAATAAAAATATTTGCCTAAAGATATACAATGATGGAAACACACAGCCCGTTTTCCCTTTTTGTGAATTTGCAAGCACAGCAGTCCTAATTATTTGGCTTCCTGCATTTCAAAGTGGACTTTTGTTCACAGATGGAACCACCATGTCTAGCAGTATCTGTGGCACTTAATGCCTTTTCAGACAGAGTATGAAACTTCTCTGTATTAACTATCCAATGACAAATCTACAAGTGGATTGTCAAATGGCTTTCTGGTGTCAGTCAAAGCAGGCCTGTGTGAGAAACATTAGCCCAATCTACCTAGAATGCAGGAGCAACACTAGGGTGTGCATTAAGAGTCATGCAGTAATACTATGGAGACTTGTCACCAGGAACACCATCAGTTGATAAAAATGGAAGTAAAGCCTATCATTATTTCATCAGTCTAGTCAATCTTCATTGGAAACAAATATACAGAGATTTGCCGTTTATATTCCCGGCTACAACATGAGCAAAGATACTGCACATCCAGCTACATTTCAAGCAAATTGCCCATTCAATGCAACAGGGTGGCCTAAAGACACTCTGCTAGAAACCCTGTGACTATAAGCAATATGGTGGGGTAAAAAGCAGCCTCAGGTCCTGAAGCTGCCGGGTCCAGGCTCTGCTCCATCACCGCCCTGGCCGTGAGAGTTTGGTTGGACAAGGAATCTCATGGGGCTGAGCCTTCGTTTCTGCCCTTTGCAAATCTGTGGGTATAAATACCACCTTGAATTCCTTTAGTGCATGACTGTGAAAATTAAGTGGGACACTGCTTTGGGAGGCTGTATACCTGGTGTACAAATAGGAGAAACTAAAATGCAGCCTTATCTCTGATTGTTTAATGCAGGCCACTGGGCCACCTTGCATTGACCTCTCCTGACCTACACCACATAATTTAGTGCCACTATCATCATTAGTAAACTTCCACAGGGGGCCTGCTATGGGCTTAATTACACATTGGCTGGTATAGTTCACTGACATTTTCATGTATGTATGTCTGGTCTTCTTTAAGCAACTATGTTCATCCAGGGACAAGAACCTGTATATATACAAGTAAATATTGGTATATACATCTTAGCCCTATAAAAGAAAGAGTATATATTAATAGTAAACTCTATAAAGAGGTAACTTCATTGTCTTGGAAACCCAAGGTAGAAAAATAGAAAAGTGGTGAAAACACAATGTTAGAAAATGAAAAACTCTTTCTTATGGAAAAGCTAAGATTATTTTAAGGGATGGGCATAATAGTAGCCTCTGTAATTTCCCTCTGTAATCTCACATGGAAAGATGTTTAAATGAAAAGGAAAAAAAAACCTACCAAGGGTCTTAATCAAGCTATTCCACTTAAGAGCATTAATGCTAAGTATGCAAACGTTCACCTGACTGATCATTAAGGTATCAAGAACTAATTTTCCTCCTTTTAAGAGCTTATATGTCACATCCCACCCCTTGGGCCTTCCAGAAATGCATTTAAATGCCTAACTGGGAGAAAGAAAAGCATTCCAGACAGCCAGGTGTTAGTGATTCAGCCATTAAAACTTCAGTTATAAAATATCCCCCACAATTGTAAAACATTTCAGTCATTAGAAGATCATAAATAGATTGAGATGACATTTTAAATTATTATGACACCATGTGTATGAAATGTACATTGTTCATCACAATATCCCAGATGACTGTGACTCTGATTATCTGAAGTTAAAGATGAAGTGCCTGCGTTATTTATTTTGAGACCCCACAGTGAAAGGCAGAGATGGAGGAGGGTGAAGAAAGCAGACAGACACGTGGAGATTGTGAACATCGCATCCCTCCTGAGGCAGAGAGAAACTGCGGATTCATCTTACAATAACATTCACCGGCCACTCCATGAGTAAGAATAAATCCTTGTTTCCTTTCTGGGGGATCAGGCTGAAGTATAAAAGAAAAGTACCCCTAAAATCCAGAGTATCAAAACCATCATCTAAATGTCATGGTACTCACTGTTCTTTTAGCCAATTGAAAGTTTTTAATTAGAGGTCAGTATTAATTGACCTCTAAAACTAGAAATGTAGCTCATGACTCTTTTTTATGGTGCACACCCCATAACTACATCTCAGGGTCAACTGGTCTCTCATACCTTCACTACGTCCTAAATAGGCAAAGCATGTCTTCACCTTGGGAGTGTGGAGCCCCCTTATGGGAAATATGGCAGATTCCTCTAGAGAAGAGATGTCCACCGAACCACCACCATCAGAGTAGAGGACAGAGTCCCCAGTGACCATTTCATGTGGAAAGAAAAGAAACCTAAGTTTTACAACAATTACTTAAAAGATGGTCATAAGAAATCAGTAATATAAATAAACCAGTCTTGCTGCAAACCCATGCTTTTCAACTTAGTCTTCCCAAGGAAACAAATTCCTTTTAGATTTTAAGTTAAGCATGTTGGGAAATGTATTTAAGGGCTAATGTACCCTTACATAAATCTGTAGACTAACTGACTCACTTGAAGGATTAGGCCCACTTAGAAGATTATAACAAGCAAAGTTTGGGAGTATGTAGGAGACCCTATAGGCTTGTCTATGATTATGCTACACTCGTTGGTAACTCATTCTGCCAAAGTAGATGAGGATAGTTCTGTGTGAATATAGACCTGGGCATACAATTAATAATGGTTATGATTTAATTTTGTCCTGAGAATTGCCAAGGATTTGTTAAGATTAGAAAACTGGAAGCATCACAGGAAGTCAGAAAACCTGATGCTCCCCTTTAAAATTCTTCTCTCAGAATTAATCTATGAAAGTTCCCATGTTTCTTGCTAGATGATCCTGTTTCTATGGAATAATCTTTCTCAAAAAGTGTTCCAAACCTGAGACATGAGATCAATAACCTGGCACCGTGATATGCTCCAGAAGAATCAGTGTTAAAGAGGGTAACTAAAGGCCATTTCATCCGGACAATTACTCATCCATCTTGCCTGGTCAGTTGTGAGGCCCATTTGAGAAACAGCCACCAGGTTTTTGTTAGATTTATGGAACTGGAAGACAACAAGTCCAACATTTCACCATACATATAAATGTTTTCCTGAAAATGCTGGACCATAGTTAACCAGAATCTATCCAAATATCCTCCGTAATAGGGAATGAGACAACGTACTCCATTAGATAATGCTTTCTAACATCCGCCTCCTTTTAATACACCTCCTGTAATACCACGTAAGTGGAGGCAAATGCTCCACATCTGTGGAGCCCTTTAAGTGTTTTCTGCATTACAAACACTGAGGAGGAGGTGTCGGAAAAATAACATTGGAAATAGACATAAAAGAAGACAACCTCACATTCTCAGAGGCCAATTCTGCCACTCTGATGATTTGGCAGGTACAACTTAGGCCATCAAAAAAAGACTATTTCTCTGTCTGTACATATTATTATAAAAGCTTGGGAATGCAAAACAACTGATTAAAGTCCAAGTCCAGTTTTTGTTTTTTTTCCAAATTACTCCTTCATTGAGGAAGGCTCCAGAAACATCCACTTCAGCACCAAAGGGGCTGAGTTTGCACTTTTTAGAGGAAGATGCCATGAATGTCTCTAATCTTATGCAAATCCAACATCCCACCTCCACCTTCCCTCCACAATAGATCCTTGCCCTTGTTTTGGGCAAACCATCAGTAAATTATTCATGCATTTAATCCAAGAACACACCCTTGTTGAATGGACATCTTATTAAATATATTTTATGTTTGTTTCAGTATCCACATCTTTACTAGAGGAAACCTGTTCTTGTAAGATAACCTTTATTTTCATGGGCAGAGAGCAAGGCTTCATTCATTTGCAAGGAGGCTGGCACTCCACCATGGTTCCTGACAGGCTGTGGCTTTATACATCTCAAGCGATTTTCCAAGAATCTCTTTCTATCTAGTACACAAGGGAGTGGAAGTTTCTCCTTATATTGTCATAATGTTGGAGATTGGAAGTACAAACCTAGTCATGGTATTTTAAAAGAATTGTAGTAGCATTGAAGAATTCTATGTATTAAATGAAATTTACAGGAGGCCACTGTTCTGAACCAAGCTCCTGCACTAGGCCCCAACAGAATAGAACAAACCAAAATGGAGTCACTCATGCTAAAGGTCCATGTCACCAAACCTAAACTAAGTTGATTATCTGACCTTTTGAGAAATCGGGAGAGAAATGATAGCCAAATTCCCAAACAGGCTTGTGTTAGCTGGCATGAGAAGGAATCCCCCTCTGCTTTAACCCTTACAAGGAAAGCAACCTGAAGTAACCAGATGTTAACCAATCTGCATTTTGTATTATGCTTCTTTCTTGTTACTGCTCAGATCACCTTATAATGACTATTCTTCCATTCCCAATGGAGCACCTATATTTTTAGATGAGATGTTGTCCAATTCATGAATCACTAATAAAAGCCAATTAGATCTTTAACCTAAATATGCTGAAATTTTGTTAACAGTACTCAAATAAATGAACTAGAAATTCAGCCAGGAGGCTGAGCTCTCTGAATCAGTCCTGATTAAGTGCTTGTTTTCTGGGTAGTTCTCATCTTACTAATGCAAACCCAAACTAATCCCAAACCATTTATTCCAGCACAGCAAAGATATTCAAGTGGAATTAAAGTTCATATTAAATCTGGCAGGCCTGGTTGTGGCTGGGGTTCCTCCAGAGGAGACTTGTTTATTTGCTGCCCTTTTTAGAGTTTAGAGAGCAGAGTTTTAGTTTTAACAAGAACTTTTTCCTCCCTTGGAAATGAAATAACAATGATTGTTAATGTTAACGTTTATGAACACAATGTTAAAAAGTAGACCAAACACAACACACCTTATTTCTACTTACTAATAATGTGTTGCTTTTCCTAATGGGGACAGGAGGACATAAATATTATTTTATTATAATAAATATTTTCATTTCATTATTGTTGTTACATATCTACTGCTACAGAAGATACCAAAGAATTTCAGGATCTCTGTCCTCGGAGAGCTTAGGGTCAAGTCAGAGTAAGACAAATGAATTACTAACAAATAGCACAAGACACTGTGTCATGTGGTGGGAGCATTTTTGGTCTCAACTAGGTTCTGAAGGAATTCAGAACAGGATCTTTGTGGAATTGAGAGCGACTGGGCAAGAGTTCCTATAAAAAGGAAGTTTGGTCTGGCCCTTGAAAAATAGGATGCATTTGGATAAAGAGAGACAATACTAAAATCACATGAATGAAGATAGTCTAGAGCCACCTGTGTCCTGGGTGTGGGCAGGCAGATGGCAACATAGAAGAGAAGAATCTACAACTAGACTCACTGCCAAAAGGTTCAGATAAGTGAAAAAGGAGTTTTCAGATACAAGAAATCTCTTTAGGGATGAGAGAGGATACTTAGTAGATATTATATCTTCTAGCTGCAAAAGATTTCCATTCAATAAATTCAAAGACAGGAGTTCAAGTAATTATATCATATCCCATGCCATTAATGACAGAGGACATAACAGTAATACTTGATGTACGTAAAGTAATGGCACACAAGGAGAGTAGTAGACACTTGAGAAGAGGATGTCAACCCTGCTATTACCACTGTAGTCCCCCCATGTAGTTTTCCAGGTACACAGAGCTGCTATGAAATTATGGGCTGGTGAACCTAGGATTTGGCGAAACAAAATTTGGAAAAACATTAAAAAGGGACCAAAACCAATCTGGATAAACAAATCCTTTAAGGCATTTCCATTGCCATAAGAATGAAAGATGTAATTCCTTGTGCTTGATTCATTATCTGCACTGACAAACCTTAGGGAGAGTTTTCTCCAGCCATCTCAGACACCTAAAATGTTTGACAGAACCTTCCAAGCTCTTCCACAAGTGGGTTGGTTTCTGTTACTGAAGTGAGCTACTCACATTGCATGAAGGAGTGGGAGCCCAAGAGGCTGAAGTCCTTTAGCTGGTCTCACCCTTAACTGCTGCTCAACCCATCCCCACTGGTCACTCAGCAGAGCAGCTAAGAAACCTCAACATAACATTTGTACCTCTGAGAATGCAACTTGAAAACCACTGTCTCACTCTGCTGCCTGAGCTAGAGTGCCATGGCATCAGCGTAGCTCACTGCAACCTCAAACTCCTGGGCTCAAGGGATCCTCCTGCCTCAGCCTCCCGAGTAGCTGGGCCTACAGGCATATGCCACTGTGCCTGGCTAATTTTTCTATTTTTTAATAGAGATGAGGGTCTCACTCTTGCTCAGGCTGGTCTCAAACTCCTGAGCTTAAGTGATCCTCCCTCCTCGGTCTCCCAGAGTGCTAGGATTACAGGCATGAGCCACCACACCTGGCCTACCCTCTCATTTTTAAAAGGTGGAAAAACTGAGCCCCACAGGCTAGAGATGTCTGGGGTCACTGTGTTGGTTAATGGACAGGCTGGGTTAGAATCCAAGTCATCTGTTTTCCAGCCCTGTGTGCTTTCTCTTCCCACCGCCGTGGCCCTTTAATGCTCCAGCAACAAACTAGCAGTTTTAAAATATGGTTAAACAGGGCCGAATCTCCAGTGGGAAGATCTTCATTGTCTTTTTCACCTTCCACGCTGTGTCAAATATTGATATTTATAAAATGATGGAAGAACTGGCATCAGAAAATGTATGCTACGGCGACTGTTTGAATGAGGGCCAGAAAGAGAATAAAAAGCTCAGAGTGACCTGCCGCATATCCACACTGCTTCCCCAATTAACTCCAAACAGACTTTGTCTGGGATGAAATGATTTAGTCTCAACACAAGGTCAGTCCCACATATCCAGAATAAAGATTGCCGAATATGCTTATTTGAGCCGAATTACATTGGGTAGTTTAATAATATTAATTTACTGCCTTTTCAAGAGGGACTCTAACACTGGGGAAAACTTTAAAATGCATCACACTTAAAACATAAAATTAAATTCAATTAACTTTTATTGGGAGGCTAATACACTAGTACCCTAGAGGGAGAAACGAAGCTCTCAGCTTTCCCAAGATTTTCAAACCAGGTCTCTGAAATCCAGGCCAAAGACACTGGCCTGGCTCACTCCTTCATAAAGCGCTTCACTGGGGATTTTACCATCTGTCCTCAGTGGAGAGGACCATGCTTATAAGTCTCCAGCTAAAAGACCTTCAGGGTAATAAAACCTGGAATAATAAATAGGTAGAAAACACTACCTACCTACCTACCTATCAAATAAAAGACAAAAAGCCAACACAGGCATGGACGCAGGTGAGGGTCTCAGAGACCATTTGCTCTTTATTAAATCCTCTAACCTTCCTGCTATTAGGATAAAAAGTCACACCTATTTTTTTTTTCTATTTAGTACAATTAACACTCATATTGACTTACCAGATACTCTGAAGCCAGACTGAGCTTTCCTAAGGCCTTACTGCTCCCCTCACTACAGAGAGATTCCAAGTTTGTGGGCAACTATAAGGCGGGGCTCATCACTCCCTTTGTGACTTCATCAAAGGTAAGATATGACATCAGCAGGTTGGGCTGTGGAAAAAATTGGATTCCTACTGATTAACCAACTCTCCTGGAGATGGGAGGAAGTGATCTCATTTACTCATTTAACAAGTATTTCATGAGCACCTACAACATGCCATATCCATAGTAGGCACTAGAGATCCATGAGAGAACGAAACAGAAACGAACACTGCCCTTTTGGCTTCAAAAGAAGGGAAAATGGGGAAAACATAGAAATCAAAAAGTACCCCTATCTTAAACAAACAAACCCAAACCCCCCAATATTCATTAAAATCACGGTCAAACTCTCTTTAGAGCTGGTTGGAATTTGTCCAAGACTGTATCAATTTCCTGTTGCTGCTGTAACAAGTTCCCATGAATTTTGCTTAAAACAACAGGAATTTATTGTCTTACAGTTCTGGAGGTCAGATGTCAGCAATGAGCCCTGCAGGGGTAGAGTCAAGGTGCTCCATCTGGAGGCTCCAGGGGAGAATGCGTTTCCTTGCCTTTTTCAGCCTGTAGTGGCTGCCTGTGTTCCCTGTCTGTGGCCCCTCACTCCAGCCACAAAAGCGCGTTGCTCCAATCTCTGCTTCCTCTGCACCCTCCTCCTCGGTCAGACTCTGAGTTCTCCCGAGTCCCTCTCCAGGCCCATTGCACTTATATCAAGCCCACCTGCATACAGAATTATCTACCCATTTGAGGATCCTTAATCACACCTGCAATTGGCCATTAAAGGAACATTCACAGGTTCTAAGGATTAGGACAAAGGATGGACTTGAGTGGCCATTATTTGGCCTATACCACAAAGACCAAACGTAACCCCCAAACTTTAGTTATTTTGAGGGAAAGAGAAATGACCTGAGCTGTTGAAGATGTGACCAGCAGGCACAGCAGTGAAATTTCCTCCCTACTAATATTCATATTCCCCATCCAAAAGCACCAAAACACAAAGCAAGAACACAGGCTTTGGAGTGAAATATACCAAGGTGTTGGTTGAACCAGCTCAACCAAACACCTGGATGAACATGCTCAAATTACTTAACCTCTCTGAACCTACGTTTTTCTCATTCCCAAAAAGGAGATCATAAAAGTACTCACTTTCTAGGCTTATTATGAGGACTAATGAGATTATACATATAGAGAGAATTTATTGTGGCATATAGTAAACATTCAGTGAAAGTTATTATTATGCTGTTATTATAATAATTCAATCACTGGCCACTCAGCCTGGACTGGAATACATGGCTGGGTGTTTTGGAGGCCTCCATTAGTGCAGATCACTGAAATTTCCAGAACCCTCCGTTTCTCCTAATTGAAATCCGATCTATCCTTTGAGGACTTGTCTTGTTTATTCATTTGACCTTCTATATCTTCCCCGCTGGGAGAATTCTCTTTCCCTTACCCTCTGATCCCCAACGATGTGTGTGCTACCCATTGAAGGCTGTCACTAGTCTTGCCACTCCCAGGTTTTTTCATTTTTTAGCACCATGTGTAGATTATAAACTGCTTGAGGGCAGACACTGTTATATTAGTACTTCGTGCAGAGATGCAGCCACAGTAGATAATCAACAAACCGGTTAAATAAACTGATTACAGAGTTTACTCTTCACTGATCTATAAAGAAACACAATTCCACGTTCCGCATTAAAGGGGAGTCAGTTGTACACCCCTGAAGTAGTCTGCAACCTTGAAGTCGAGCTTCAGAAGTGATTTTAATCCTCATCTCCCTTTGACATTATCGGCTGGCACTGCCCCATATCCCAGGATGATGAAGGTCCTTCTTTCTCCATCTGTACATCAAGAAGTTCAAGTATCAGCTGCGTGCCGCGGGAAAACAGGAAACAGACTTCTCTTTGGCCATAGAATTGAACAAAGAGCTCACACCAGTCAAAGCCAGTTTGAACCAGTCTGTGCTGCTCTGAAACCTTCCCAACCTCCCTCCGAAGCTGGCACAAAGACAAGAAGAACATCATTGACTTCAATCTTTGGCCTTCTAACCAGGAAAGGACTTGTGAAGGTGAATGGTTTGCAGACGAAGGGGATATAAAAGAGACAAAACCAGGATAAAAATTAAATAAAAAGTAGCTGTCTTAAACTGTAATTGCAGTCCTCTGCTGAGCACGCTTGCAGATATATAAATGTGATTTACCATCAGCTTGCAACTACAAATCAGGTCTTGAGAAACACTTGTGCTATGAAATTGTTTAATCTCATCAAGCTCTGCTTTCACAGCAAGCCATAAATCACAAAGTCTTTGTTATCATAGACCTCCACCAGCGCCTCTCTGGCAGGCTATGGATCGTGGGTATATATAATCTTGACTGCACAAACACTGGGGTCGACGCAGGCTGAAATACTTTCATAATAGCCACTGTGCAGCTGGTGGAACACAAGCCTATGATGGATATCTCATTTCCTACAGTCGGCATCTATTTCGAGCAAATTATTACCACATAAATTTCTTGTCAACAGAAACGGCCAATTAATTAAGTTAAAAATTTACTTGTGATCACATCTACAAACCAAATAGAACTGCAAGGCAATTTTCCAGTTACTGAATATACTGCAGGTCAGTTTAATGAATAATTTTTAACTTTGTCATAAACTCAAAGACAGGCTAATATCTCCAGAAACCTGAATGGAGACCAGCTGCCGACAGATTTACACAAAATATATTTATGTGGAATTTGATTGCTGACATCTGGGGACAGAAATAAACTTTCTATAATTACAGAGGCATCTTTGCCATATACATGAACTTCTTTCACCAAAAAATGCAAATCTGTCCCCAGAAAGGGTAGATTTACATTTTCAGGCAGGGCTGCAATGGGGCTAGATGGCTCTTGGAAAAAATCATTGCATTAAATTCCTATACTAGTGATGGGTTCATTATCATGGGGGAAGACAATAACAGGCCAAGACCTGTTTATCACTGTCCCCTACCTTCCACACACAAAAAATCAGGATGCTTTTCTCTCTTTGAGGTTGTAAGCTGCTTGGCACACGTCCAATAGTGGAGGCAGCGTTGGGAGGATTTAGGGCTCTGTCAGGTAGGGCAGATTGACACAGCTTCCCCTTAGAGTTATTATGCATATAAAACAGATCTACATGGAAATAAGGCCAGCAGAGGGCCCTTCATAATTCCTGCTCTAACCACGTCTCTTTGAACTGAGGAAAATCCATGGAGGATGAGGGGAAAGATATCCAGGCGAGTATAAAGGATATGGATTTGGGGAACATAGCAGATCTGACCGCCAACAGTGATTTACTCAACCTGTCACCCATTGGATATAGAATTATGATTTTCATTAGGGTCATTATCCACCCCAAATGTAGAGGGCATTCAAGGTCCTCCAAAGTACAGCCCCTGTCTATGCTTAACAATTTCAGTGCGTCCTACCCTCAACCCCTCAGTGCTAAATGACCAAGCTAGACCGTTTGGTGTTCTTCCAACATGCCCTTGGCTTTTTGTACTTCAGAGACTTTGCTCCTACAAAGGATCTTTGAGGTCCTTTTCTGTATACCTCCACTGGCCAAACTCTTATCTCCAAGATGATCTCCACGGCTTTTCCTCAGCCTATAGAAGAGCTTTGCTCTTCAGAAAGACACTTCCTCCTATGCAAAACTTGAGAGCTTATCATTCTACCCTGAGTAGAATTAGCAGTAGTGAGTTCACCGTCACTGAAGTGTTCAAGAAGATGCCAGACAACCACTTGGTGGAGATATTGTAATGGGTATTCAATGCCTGTGGAGCACTGGACCAAATAACACTTAAGGCTTCTCATCCCTGGGAGCTTAAAGTCTCTGATGGTTACTTGTGCCCTTTGTGGCAAGCTTCTTGAAGGCAGGGATCATTTTACTCATAATTATAGTTGTCTCAGCACATAGCGCAATACTTAAAAAAAAAAGAAAAAAGCCAGATTCTCTATAAATGGTGTGGCAGGCTGAATTTATGGAGTTTTTCTCATACTTTTTGCACTCAACGCCAGGTGGCATTCGACACACTACGGCACCAGTATCACCACTATGAGCAGCATTGATATGTGCCTATTATACTTAAGACACTTTGTTAGAATTCTGAGAATTCGCACAGGTAAATATGTTCTCTTCCATACAAATTTTAATTAATGAAGCAAGTAACACGGTGAGCTTATAATACACCCAGACAAATAGGGGCTAAATAAATGAATGACCAATGTGCAAACTATAATACAAAATAAGATAGAAAAATGCTAAATTAATGATATTGATAATGTCCACTTTCAGGGTATACAGGTATACAGTACAAAAAGGTCTGAGTTTCATAACCTAAAGGGTAACAGAAGTAATCCCACATAATTACTCATTTCACCACTGTGTAAACCAAGCCCCCCACCTGAATCAGCTTGCCCAAGGCCACTAAAACAGAAGATGGCAAAAGGGAAATACCCAGCTGTCCTGAATACCTGCCCACCATTCTTCCTATCACATCCTAGACCCGTTATCTGCTACACCCCATAATCACTTTTTATTCCTTCCTGGTTAATTCCATGTACCTTGAATCAAATTATGAGCACCTCTTTGGCTCAGGCCTCAGCTCCATGGATGTCCCTGGACTCTTCCTGACAATAGAACATGTTTCAAAATTTCCCCCTTGACACTGATCTTAAATGTGAAGTCATTGCTTGAACATCTAATTTCACCAGTAACTTACTCTATATATTCCCCAACCCCCACACACATATCCAAATAAGGGTTAAACTCAGAGGTTGGCTGGATTCAAATCTTAGCTCCACCATTTACTCATTGTGGGAACTTGGCTGGTTACTTAACTTCTCCATGCCTCAGTTCCCTTGTCTATAAAATGAGGCTAGACTAGCACCTACCTCAGTGTTGTATTCAATTAAATAACACATGTAACATTTTAAAACAATGCCTATTAGAAGTACTAGTTTTATTTTTTTAATCCTTGGCCGATACCAACTTTTAGCATAGTAAATCTCATATTCTTACCTCATGCTATATAAGCTTTATATCTTTTCGTTTATCCTGTACTTACCTAGATGACAAAGGAAAAATTAGTAAAACGATGATCATATTAATAGCAGATAACATTTTTTGACTATATTATATTCCAGGCACTGCTATAAACACTTCACATTATCAACAGCCCTAGGAGGCAAATACTCTTATTATCTCTAAATTACAGATGTGACCTAGAAAGGTTAAGTAACTTGTCCAAGGTCATCCTGCTATAATTGGTCAAATTCTTAAGTTCATGCTCTTAACCACTGCAATTACTGGTTACTGTATTTGGTGAGCAGTTCTTATCATTATACTTCTCTCATTTTTAGTATTGTAGGTATTGCTCATGTTTTCCATCACACTCCTTTTTTCCAGAACAGTCTTAATCATTATTCCTGTCTTTAAGGACCTTACAGTTAAAGCAAGCAAACAGAATAAATGCATATGAAAAGTGCATCCAAATAAAACACTCAAACTTGTTCAAACCCCTCCAGCTCCATCATGCTTACTTCTCTCCACCCAGCAACAGCAGTTTTTGAGAGTATATACAACCATAGTACCAAATCACTGTTTCAAGATGTTAGGCAAAGTAAAAGAATATTCCAGGGAAGTTCAATTAGCTTGTGAGCTCAAATTTGAAATGCACGTTACTGGTTTTCAGGAGGAGGGGAAAGGCAAGGGAAGGTTCCGTAGCATAGCTTTTGTGAAATTAGCCTCAGGATTTCTGTAAAAGAAAATGTTTTATTACTGAGACAATGGACAAGAAACAAACACTGAGTGCTACTAACAAAGGCAGGTAATAAAGCAGGGTGAGTCACCACTGACTGTCAGGGTTATCTTGCTGAGGGTCACTGCTGCCAGAGTGTCAAGGTCAGGACAGGACCGTAGAACAAAGCAGCAGTGAGGAAAGCCTGCGCCCGGCTAACCAACTGACGATTAGCAGTGCAGGTGACATGAGTGATGATAATACCACGGTCTCACATGCGTCAAGCACTTTATAGTTTATAAAGCACTTTCAAAGTCATTCTATCATTATGTTTTTAAAAGAATTTTCTGTGGAAGATTCAGCAATGATAAAACCTGCAGAGGAGCACTTCAATTTTCAGGGGCACATTTCCATGATTTGAGAAAAGATATCTATTTTGAGGTGGGTAACCACATGAACACAGATGTAGAAACTGGAATTCAATGAGACAGAAGATTCTGGGTTGCCCAGAGGTATAGCACAATTTACTTTTAAACAACATTATAAATCACTGATAATTATACAGGGAATCCACAAAATCCTAAAAATTCTCATTAATGCACCCAAATCTAGAAAGAAGCAAACTCCGTATAGGTAATCTTATCATCTCTTCTCCTTCTTCTGACTGAGTAATGGATTAAATAACTATTGGGGAAGAAAAGTAAAACACAGAAAACTAACAACTGGGCATGAAAATTCTAAGACTACACATTAAATTGGAGAAATGATCCAAATGCAAAAATAACCCCTGATGAAGGTTTAACAGAATATCAGATGAGAAAACTGAGTCTCAGTATTCAAATAAAGATCACATCCCTTCTCAGCTGAGCTATTCTCCTCCCTGCACCATTTTCTCAAGCTACAAAATGTGGATAGAATGGAATACTTACTCCTCAAATTGCAACTCTGAGGGTAAAAAAAGCTCATCTTATATGAGGGGGAAAGATAATTAAGAAACCATTTACACCGTATAGTCTCAGAGTCACTCAAACATTATCAGAGAGAAAACAAATAGCATGGAAGACATTCAGACCTGCTGGAAAACAACAACAAAACCAGGAAAGGGAAGACAGAAACACATCACACAAAAGACAAAGAACTCAACAACTCAAAGGACAGGAGAAATATTGTTGTTTTATGCTATAAAACAACTTAATAGGAACAAGACTTTCATAAAAGAGGGGCTCAGTTGAATGCAATTCAATTGAATGAGAGTCTGCCTCCAGCACGATGGGGTAAGCCCACTATATCCTATTTCTTTCACTGATTACAACTAAAAACTCTGCACAAAATACAAGGATGCTGAGGATGTTGTAAAGTAAAACAAAAGCAGGTGGACTGCGGAGAAGCTACCCACCACCAGATGAGTTTCTGGGTTTATTTCTCTTTTTTATGTGGCTTTGCTCCAACTGTAGGTCCCAATCACAGACTTGTGTGGCAGAGGAGCAGTGTGGGAATCTAAAACTCTGCTTTCTACTTCTACCCCAAATTTCTGGGCTGAAGAGCTAAGAAAAGGGGCTCTAAGGACTGGCAGGTGTAGAGGGAATCCCAGAGGGGATGGAGAAGGGGACCCTTTAATTCTATATGTGAAACTATACCAGTTTCCAGCTCATCCCTGAGCTGTGCATGTGCAGGATGTATCCAAAGCAGCATCGTAAGGGCTCTGAGAGCTGAATGAAGACAGAAAACCACCACCCAAGTTTCATACTCCCTCTTGAGTGTATGTGAATAAGGCAGATCCAGAAGACGATGGCAAAGGCTTTGAAAACTGAACTCAGAACCCAAAAGAGGCAAGATAAAACCTGTGGTCTAAAAGAAACGATGTTGATTCTCTGCTAAAACAAACAAAGAAGAAACAAAATGCTTCAAAGGGCTTTATTATGATCAATACTGAAGAAACAACGTTTGAATGCCCAGGATATAAGCCAGAAATTACTCAATATACAAAGAAGTAGGAAAATGTGACCAATTTTCAAGGGAAAAAATAATCAACAAATATGAACCCCAAGATCACTCAGATGTTGGCATTATCAATAAAGCAGCTACAATGCAGCTTTTATAGCTCCATGAGATAAAGTTAAATATGCTTAAAACTAATGGAAAAAGAAATAAATTAGGAAATAACTAAAAGCTATAAAAAATTTAGAACTTTTAGACCTGAAAAATGCAACATGTGGAATGAAAAAATTCACTAGATTATCTCAATAGCAGAATGGAAATAACAGAGGAAAGATCCAATAAACTTGAAGCAAATAAGAATAAATTACCCAAGTTGAAGACTAGAGAGAAATAGCTTGAAAAAATAAAATGAACAGAGCCTCAGGGACCTGTGGGATAATATCAAAAGGTCTAACACATATGTAATAAGAGTAATATAAAGAAAAGAAGAAGAGATTGTGAAGAAAAAGTATTTTAAGAAATAATGTGCAAAAACTCACCAAATCTAGTGAAAAAAATTTTTACAGATTCAAGAAGTTCAGCCAATCACAAATAGGTTAATTTCACAAAATAATAATAATAGTGAAAAAAACCTCCACACACAATTGAATGGATTGAAAAAGAAGACCTAAGGAAACAAAACAAAGACCAAAATAATATGAACTAAAAAGCAATTTGGAAAGAACAAGAGGATCACGCTAAAAATCAAATTACTGACAAAACTAAAGGCTGACATAATCACAGTGAATACGTATTTTTTAAAAAAGAAATTAATTAGATCACCTAATACTCATAGAAGATAAATACAATAATATTTGTGTTTATAAAACTAATGGAAAAGAAAATATAGTCAAGCATATACTACAAAAAAGTATTCAAAATGAAAAAAAATCTCCAGATTAAAAGAGTTTACCAAGTTTCAAGAAAATGATATATAGAATGATCAATAATCAGGTAAATTCTAAAGTTACTGAAATTCAAGGGAAAAAGTTCAAGTCATTTGACCTCATACTTATCCACAATCATCATAGTCAATATCAGAAAGCAATGAAGAAATATATATATGTATATGTTTTTAATACATATGTGTATGTATATAGTACATCATAAATATATTATACCCAACTAAAATATCATTCAATCATAACATACACAGAACTTAAGGAATCCAGGACTCATGAGCCCTTTTTGAAAAAGATAATTTCCTGAGAAAGCATCCAGCCAATTAAGGTTTAAATAAGAAGTTAGGAATGGAGAGAATATGATCAAAAGAACTGCTAATGACCTCTTAGTTCACTTAAATATGGAATCAATACTAAACAACTACAGAAAGCATTGTTATAGAAGATAATGCAATAGTCATTGACAATATAAAGATAACCATGTGACTAACAAAACTTGAGAGGTGGGGGGGGAATGGTAGAAGAAATTGTGATCTTCATCCTTCAGAGCAGAAAAGCAATGATCCTCCCTAAAATTGACATATATGGTTAAAAAATAACCACTCCAATCTCAAAACATGGATACTCTCTTTTCCTACCATTAGAGTGATTATTGATCTAATTTTTATAAAAAATAGGGTGCTTCATCATTCTATTTTTTCCCTACACATAGCAAAGGATAAGATACGTAACTTTCACCTTACTGGTACTATGTTCTAACTAAACAAAATAACTGACTAGAAAGAACACACACAGATACATTTGGGATATATCAAGTATTCCAGTTGGCTTTTCAAGGAAACACACACACACACAAGATCACATACACACAAGTGCATACAATATCTACCTTTAATGCCTGGCTCTGCATTACCTATTCCTCAGAAATGGTTGTATTTTGATAGACTTGGTCCTTTTAGAAATATCCCAATTGGTTTTCAAATGAATATATACAGAATGTGCCCCAGATCCATTATAGTCATATGATCTATATTTAATTTGATGTTAGAAATACCATTTTCTCAACTCATTTATTTAATTCTTCCAATTTATATGCAATAAGTTTAGATGGGCTTGACTAAAGAGAAGAAATATGGGCAAATATATTTCTCTTCCTGTGTGTTTTAAGATCTTCATAAAAGACTTGTATAATGACTTATTCTTTTTTTTTTTTTTTTTTACCAATTTGAGGCTTAAGCAGCATATAATGACTTATTCTAACACCTGAAACTTATGATATGGAAACAGTTTAGGATATACTATGAATTACTCGGATACCAGTAAGATGGGAGAGTTGGAATACCAAATAATGGTGACAGATATCTACCAGTATCTTCAAATGTTCAGAAATGTATCTCCTACTTTCGCTAAATAAATGTATATCCTGTTTCATCTGTAAAAAAAAATGAAAAAAAAGGAAGATTATAAAAATCCATACAAGAAAAAAGAGGTATTTGAAGATAATAAAAATAATAATGACAATAGAAGTACTTTTCAGATGTTTCCTGTATTATAGCAGGTATCCTGGTATGAATTATACATGGATCATTTTATTTCACCCTGGAATATTCCCAGTACCTAAAGCCTTTTTCATTCACCTGATCCAAGGATACTGGATGGGGAAAATAATGCAGGACCCAGGAACCCACCTCCACCTCACTACTCTGGAGAGGGAGTTGCATGTCACCTCAACCCCAACTGCCATTTAAGAACATTTCTGGGTAGAATTCAGGCACCATGACTTTATGCCCAAATTTGTATTTCTCTGAAGAGTGCCATCACTGGGCTTTGCGTTTGTATTGAGCACATAATAGTACAAGTTGAACAGAGATATGGCAAAGTTTATGAAAGTCATACACAAACAACAAAGAGATTGGATATGCTCTTTAAAAATAATAAAGGCAACACACCTTTAACCAACATTAAATGAAATACTTTGTCTCTGATGTTATGATGATTCCCTAAAGTATAAAATGTGACATATTAACTATAAATTTCAGTTAATATCAGTTTTTAAAGTTTGAAGCCATTGGTTATCAAGATATAAATAGCCTAAATATTCAACAAAGGGAATTGCAAAATGCATAGTTCTTAGATTTAATGGTACATTCTAGCCCAAAAGACTTAAGTCTTTCCATGATGCCAGATTAGGAACTTTTGGTCTAGAGGAGATACATGTGCAGATATTTAAGTTGGGGAGCATAGATCTCTTTCATAACAACAATCTAGACAGCACTGCCATGGAATTCCCCACTAAAAAGTCTTCCCTAAGTGAAAGGACGCTTACCCCATGTATATATGCAAGCCCACAGAAACAAACATAAGTAGCTCATCCTCTACACCAGCTTTTTCCAACACATGTTATGGGGAAAAGGCCTGCTCTGACAAAATTAAATCAAATAACTCAGAGTTCTTCAATCATTTTTGGAAAATGCTAAGAAATTAGAATCTCAAAGCCCTTCATGTGCTAATATATCTTGTTAATGATCAAGACAAACACTGAATTTAAGGCATTTCTCAAACCTTTCTGATGACAGAAACTGTTCTTCATGTAACACATGCAAATATCAGACACAACTTAGGACACGGTTTCTCCCCATAGACTATGGTTTCCAGTTTTTATTGAAGAACTACAGAATTATCTAAAAACAAAGCAGCCCTTGGATGAGAACTGTGAGAGCTATGTCCCATACAAGTCTCAGGTGGCACTAAGAGGCTCATTTTCCACTGAGGAGGATTATTTATTAGTGAACACAATATGTCCACTCTCTTCCCCCAGATAAATACATCCTGGCCAAAAATCCAAAGAGGGTCTCTTGATGATCTCTCAGGGTTCCTGAGACTAATGTCTTAAGTGAAGTCAGGTGGGAATAATGATGTGCTATCCTCTGAGCAGAGTATGGGGGAAGACCAAGGATCCCTCCCTATTCCTTCATGGATCCCCCATGTGGGAACAGTAGAGAGGGACAGTTCAGATGACTGCACATGTGTGTAAGGGCCCCTTCTTTCCCCTGAATCACGGTTCCCTTCTGTTCCCCAAGCCTGAACGCCAATTTTAGTTCCTTTTGAATCTGCTTCTCTTCCTAGGTCACAAGTATATGGAATTCATTAGGCAAAAAGGTGAGGGGAGGTAATTGAGGCCTTCGGAACTACATGTACAAAATGTCAAACTATAAGTGAGATGGAGCCAGATAATAATAGTCCTGGGGTCAAAGCAGCTCCCAAAATGCTGATGATTCCACTTAGATCTTCTTTTAGATGTTTCAACATCCATGCAGTTGTGTATATAACCACAACTAAGCAACGTCCAGGCCTATTTTGTGTCTACTGAACCTACACTTCTGGCCAAAATGAGATGACAGACTGATCTACAGTAAAACTATAGAGAAGATCCATCAGGCTGAAAGAGAAAATGCATACGTAATTACTTACCACAGGGAGTATTCCTTTGCCACCAAGGAAAGGACTGGAAAATAGAAAACTTCTAAGTCTGTTTCAACTGAAAACCATGGGATTTTTTTCTTTTTTTTTAGCATGGAAATTTTATAAGGTAGGAATTCTTCATTGCATATAGATCTGCAGGGAGATTGCTAAAGAGATCACTCTAGATTCAGCCTGGATAGCCCAGGGTTTAGCACTTAGGCAAAGGACAAGGGAAAAAGAGATAGCTATTCTTTGTGATTATTTCCACTGTGTACTTATCAAATCAATAAAAATAATAATTGTTATTGACCACTGATTAAACAGGCCAATTTAAATGCTTCTGTGAAGTCACACAACTCTTAAGTGTATATCATGGCGTCAGTAAAGAGCACGCAACTGCCCCCAGCTTTGTGGACAGGATGTGCATGGCATTGATTTAATTAGAGCTCTTAGACTGCAGCCTGCACTCCTTCCTGAGTCCCTCTCAGCTGGAGACTTCCTCTGTTCTTTTTTAATGCTGCTCTGAGCTGGAACAAAGCAAGGTGCCCAGCAAGAAACATTGGGTTGTATCAGAGAGAGGATTAAAATGGCCATTATGAGGTAAGACTCAAGTCAAGGCAGAAGGAAAAGAAGATGGGCCATAAAAGAAAATGGGCTGCAGGCAGCAAAATATTGATTGAAAGAACTGAAAACACCACGGCATCCACGCTCCCTGCCCTGCTCTGCACACCCTGAGGTCTACCAACCTCCTGACTTTGCAATCTGCACTCTCTCTGCGGCTAATAATGCTTCAGCCACTCTGCTTTTCCTGCAGGCTTTCCAACACAAGACACTGGTTCCTGCCTTGGTCTTTGCAGTTGCCTACAACCCTACCCGCTACACACCTGGCTCCCAGCTTGTTTTCATCATTTAGGTCAACTCAAATGTCCTCTCCTGGGGGGAACCTTTTTTGACCATCTCAGCTAAACCAGCTCCTTCTCCCCAAAGGGACACTATCTATTGCATAACTATAATGCATTTTCTTTGAGGCACCAGTCAATGTTAGAAAGTGTATGGTTTATTTGTTTACATGCTTATTCTCTAAGTCCGCTTATTAAAATATTAACTACACAAGGGTAGGAACTGTTGGCCATCTTCACTGCTGTATCCCAAGTGTCCAGAACAGGGTCTACACAGAGTAGATGCTTTGTGTATACCAATGGGCAGGGGATGGTGAGTGACTTCAGTGAATGGGAAATTTAGTAACATTCATGTCAAGGTCACTGCTTCCCGCCCACTCCACATGGTGGTATTGCGTAGTGTTAAAAACATGTACCAGACAATTTGTAATCTTGAGGAATTTACTTAACCTCTCTGAACCTGTTTTTACCTCTATAAACACGTTCAAAAAACAGATCGATCTCATGGAGCCATTGTTGGAATATTTTTAAATGCATGCAAAGAGCTTAGGATAATTCAACTTGTTGTAGATGCTTATGTAATATTACCATCATTTTTATTGTTACTGCTCTTATTAATTCTTATTATATGCCATGAAAACTATCAGGGACCAGGGAACAGTCAAGTGTGTGCATCACTTTTATAAAAATTCCTAATCTAACACAGTCTATTCTTTCAAGATAAATATCTATAGACATTCTCTCCCATCTCAATATATCATGTAGATGACAAGTTCAACCACCAACTAACCCACTCTTCTATATGGACCAGCACATTTGCACTGTCCATATCTACATCCTTCTGCCCTCTTTCTGGCATACTCGCGAGTGGCCTTTATAAATAATTTGGTTGGAGAAAGCAAAGTTTCCATTGTTGAAAGCTGCAGAAGAGACTCTTAATTCAAACAGTATTAGGTTGGTGGATGAGGCAAATTGGAGCATGTAAAATTTATTGGACATCATAAAAGGGAAGCAGGGAGAGGGCCGAAGAGATGGGGGGTTCGATTACTGCTGAATTGCTGGCATAATAACCTGCAGCACATCACAGCACGCCAGTGGGGCTGGAAGCACTCTCCCCAGATGATTGCTTTATGTCACCACTGATGCTACCAGCCCATCAACTACGACCCCGGGAGCAGCAAACCCCATCATAAGACATGGAGAAATGTAAATTTCAAAATAGACATATAAATATTTGGTGGCCCCGTGTTCCATTAGTCATTTATATTCCTGACTTTGGAATGCAAAAATGTAAATCCCGGGGCCCTTCTGCAGTCAGAAGTCACCCAGGGTTCATATAATAATCTCTCTGACAAGGGCTAGGCTGTGGTTGGCAATAAAACCTAGGGACCCATAAGCTCACTAAACATGCTGGGAGAGAACGAGGGAGAGACACACTCCCAACCCCAGGGTGGGGGGAGAGAGACTGACTGACGAATCAAGCCCATCCCACAAAGTCAGAGATGTCCCCAACGCCATGGGGGTGTGAGGACAGAGTTGATTTACTCACTGACAAGCAACATCCCTGCAAGCAGAGTGCTCCAGACCTCATTCTCAAAGCTCTGACGAGCATGGTGCTTTTCTCTGATTTACTGCTATTTTATTGTTACTGGAAATGGATGCAGTCCAGATACCCACAGTTCTAAATGAAGGTAGGTGAGGTCCTTGATGCCAGCTCTTCTCATGTCCTCCTTAGAGGTGAAATCATCATGAGTTACATCAGATTGAGTTTGATCTAACATAACACGGGGGAGAGAAGTGAAAGGGGACATGGTGTAAATATGACAAAGCCAAGGTAATGGAAATCCCTTGGGTACAACCCCAGGGACCGGAAGTGCAGAAGCCTACACTGGCCCTGCCATTCCTGGATGTGGGAGAGGAAGGAAGCAGAACTCCCAGGCATGTAGGGTCAGGAGAATATGATCTATTCCAACCTGCTGAAGGCAGAGGAAAACTAAGCTACAGAGGACTATGTCAGGATCACACAGCTGACGAGAAGCAGTTTCGGCCCCAAAACTGAACCTGCTAATTAACTCCTAGTCCATTTTCCAGGTCTTCACACCAGGTTATATTTGTTACAACTCCTCTCTTCATTGCATATTCCATGGGGATTCAGCATTCTAGTATACACTGACACAAGCCCATCCCTCAAGTTTAGGGATTAGGGAAGTGGTTTACATTCTGTGATGGGGCTAAAGTAGAAAGAAGATGCTTTTTAGGAGGTACACAGAAAAATATGTGTAAATGCTGTTAGTAGCAATATGCAGGATTTTGTCAATCAACTGACTTCACAATGATTGCTTAGGACAAGATAAGGTCAGTATTTAAGATTTTTAAAAAGTGAATTGATTTCTAGAAAAACATTAAGTAAATAATAGTACCATTCTCTATAGATTGGGAAGTACCATTCTAGAAATATCCTCAGCAGGTTTTCCACGTTGGTGTTGTCAAATGAAACATGTTATGTTACTCACAAGATCTACAACCATGCATTGAATCCATATCTTCATTCAAGAATATTATGTTTACAATAGAATGTTACTCAGCCATAAAAAGGAATGAAATTCTAATACATACTACAACATGGATGAACCTTCAAAACATTATGCTGAGATAAGCCAGACACAAAAGGACAAATATTGTATGATCCCACTTACACAAAGCATCTAGAATAGGCAAATTCATTGGGATGAAAAGCAGAATAGAGGTTATAAGAGGTTGGAAGGTGGAGGAATAGGTAGTTACTGCTTAATAATAACAGAGTTTTCGTTTGAGTGATCAAAAAAGCTTTGGAAATAGTTGTAATGGCTGCACAATACTGTGAATGTCATTAATGCCATTGAATTGTATAGTTAAAATGGTTAAAATGAAAATTTTGTTATATATATTTTACCAGAATTTAAAAAATAATGTAATATGCCATAAACCATTGAATTGTACACTTTAAATGGGTAAATTATATGAAATGTAAATTATATGTCAATGTCTCAATGTAGCTGTTTAAAAAAAACAAAGAATATTTATGTATGAAGTTAAGAATATTCTTGCTGAGAGAGAACACTGCATATAGAGACCTGTGAAAATTCTTCTTAACTATGGAAATGGTCCATCGTGCCCCCTGAAGAGTCCCTAAAGAAAAAGGCATGACTATTGCCTTGGGTCTATCTCAGGGAGATTGGTTAAAAGTAGAATTTATGAGGAATCTTGATAATATGTCCCTCCTGTATCATTGCCCCATAAGAGCTATATGGGAAGTTCCAGATTGCATTAATGGAATCATCACCAAGAGATTAAATGTTCTCTGGAATCAAAATGAACTGATCTGCTGTTACAGGTCTAGTTTCTAAATTCTAATGTGTAGAATTTGAAAATTAAGTTTCAAATCGTCATCCATTCAATTTATGTAAAGATACTAGGAGATTTCTCAAAACTCATAAAAATGCCACTTTGTAACAAATATAAAATCAGCAACGATCTAATTCATTCAAAGTCCAGTATTCTGAGTTATAAGTGAAGAGGCAGTGTAGCATAGTATCACAGACATGGAATTTAACAGAAAGACCTAAGCTGAAGCTCCACCTTTAACTTTAACCTACTAACTTTCTTTTTTGTTTCAAAATATTAAGGGGGTACAAACGTTTTAGGTTACATGGATCACTTTTGTGATGCTTGATTCCTGGCTAAAGGTGTGCCTTTCACCCAAATAGTGTTCATATTACCTGTTAGGTATGTTTTTGCCCCTCCCCTCCCACACTCTACCCCTTGGTTGATTTCCACTGAATTTTACTTCCCTCTGTGCACATGGGTGCTCATCGGTTAGTTCCAATTTAATAGTGAGTGCATGTGGTGTTTGTTTCTCCATTCTTGAGACACCTCACTTAGGAGAATAGTCTCCAGTTCAATCCAGATTATTGCAAAAGGTATTAATTCATCTTTTTTAGGGCTGAGTAGTACACCATGGGATCACATTTTTATTAATCCACTCATGAATTGATGGGCACTTGAGTTGATTCCACATCTTTGCAATTGTGAATTCTTCTGCAATAAACATTCAAGTGTAGGTGTCTTTTTGATGAAAAGTCTACTTTTCCCTTTGGTAAATACCCAATAGTGGGATTGCAGGATTGAATGGTAGTTCTACTTTTAGTTCTGTGAGGAATCTCCATACTGTTTTCCATAGAGATTGTACTGATTTACAGTCCCACCAACAGTGTAGAAGTATTTCTTTCCCTCTGCATCCACACCAGCATCTATTGTTTTTGGACTTTTTAATAAAAGCTATTCTGACTGGGGTAAGGTGATAGCCAATTGTGGTTCTAATTTGCGTTTCCCTGATGATTTGTGACATTGAGCATTTTTTCATATGTGTATTGGCCTTTTGTCTTTCTTCTTTTGAGAAGCCCCTGTTCATGTCTTTTGCCCACTTTTTAATAGGGTTGTTTGTTTTTTTTCCTTGCTGATTTGTTTGAGTGCTTTGTAAATTCTGGTTATTAGCCCTTTATTGGATGTGTAGCTTACAAATATTTTCTCCCATTCTGTAGATTGTCTATTTGCTCTGTTGATTGTTTCCTTAGCCATGAAGAAGCTGTTTAGCTTAATCAAATCCCATTTCTTAATTTTTGTTGTTGCCATGATTGTCATTGGGGTCTTCCTCATAAATAAATTCTTTGCCTAGGCAGATATCTAGAAGAGTTTTACCTACCTACATTTTCCTCTAGAATTCTTATGGTTCAATTCCTTAAATCTAAGTCTTTTACCTATATTGAATTAATTTTTGTGAGAGGTAAGAAGGAGGGGTCCTGTTTCATTCTTCTGCAAGTGGCTATCCAAGTTTCCCAGCACCACTTACTGAATAGGGCTTCTTCTCTCCAGTGTATATTGTTGTCTGCTTTGTCAAAGATCAATTGGTTGGTTGTAGGTAGATAGTTTTATATCTGGGTTCTCTGTTCTGTTCCATTGGTCTTTGTCTCCATTTTTGTACCAATACCAATACCATGCTGTTTTGGTTACTATACCTTTGAAGTATACTTTGAAGTCTGGTAATGCGATGCCTCTATTTTATTTATTTATTTTTTATTTTTTTATTTTTTTGCTTAACATTGCTTTAGCTATCCAGGATCTTTTCTGCTTCCAAACAAAGTGTATAATTATTTTTTTCTAGATCTGTGAAGGATGATTTTGGTAATTTGATGGGGATTGTATTGAATTTGTGAATCACTTTGGGTAGTATACACATTTTAAGAATGTTTATTATACCTATCCATGAGCATGCTATGTTTTTCCATTTGTTTGTATTCTCTGTGATTTCTTTCCTCAGAGTTTTATAGTCTTCCTCATAGAAATCTTTCACTTCCTTGGTTAAGTATATTCCTAGGTATTTTATTGTCTTTGTAGCTATTGTGAATGGTATTGAGTCTTTGATTTGACTCTCAGCTTGACTGTTATTAGTATACAGAAATGCCATTGATTTATGTACATTGATTTTGTATACTGAAACTTTGCTGAATTTATTTATCAGTTCCAGGAGACTCTTGGTGGAATCTATGGGGTTCTCTAGATACAAGATCCTATCATCAGCAAAAAGCAATAGTTTGACCTCCTTTTTTCCAGTTTGGATACCCTTAATATTCTTCTCTTGTCTGATTGCTCTGGTTAGGACTTCCAACACTATGTTGAATAGAAGTGGTGACAGTGGGCATCTTTGTCTTTTTCCAGTTTTTAGTGGAAATGCTTTCAACTTTTCCCCCTTCTGTATGATGTTGGCTGTGGGTTTGTCATATATGGCTTTTATAATTCTGAGATATGTTCCTTCTATATTAGTTTGTTGAGGGTTTTTATCATGAAAGGGTGCTGGATTTTGTCAAATGCTTTTTCTGCTTCTATTTAGAGGATCATATGGTCTTTGTTTGTGCTTTTGTTTATGTGGTGAATTGCATTTATTGATTTACATATGTTGAACTATCCTGCATCCCTGGGACGAAGCCCACTTGTTCCTAGTGGATTATTTTTTTGATGTGCTGTTGAATTCAGTTTGCTAACATTTTATTGAGGATTTTTGCACCTATATCCATAAGGGATATTGGTCTGTAGTTTCCTTTTTTTGTTGTGTCCTTTCCTGGCTTTGGTATCAAGGTGATACTGGCTTCACAGAATGAATTGGGGAGGATTCCCTCCTTCTCGATATTATAGAATTAATTCTGTATTATGGTACCAGATCTTCCTTGTAGGTCTGATAGAAATTTAGCAGGGAATCCATTTGGTCCAGGACATTTTTGTTGTTGTTGCTGGGAGGTTTTTTATTACTGTTTTGATCACACTGTTTGTTATTAGTCTGTTCAGGAGTTCTATTATATTTTTTCCTGGTTGAGCCTTGGGAGGTTGTGTGTTTCCAGGAATTTGTCCATTTCCTCTATGTTCTCTAGTTTGTGTGCAGAGAGATTTATGTAGTATTCATGGATGATTTTTTTTTTATTTCTGCAGTATCAGTTGTAATGTCACCACTTTCATTTCTGATTTAGCATATTTGGGTCATTTCTTTTCTATTCTTGGTTAATCTAGCAAGAGGTCCATCGATTTTGTTTATCTTTTCAAAGAACCAACTTTTGGTATTGTTAATCCTTTGTCTTTTTTTTCCAATTCATTTAGTTCTGCTCTGACTTTTGTTATTTCTTTCCTTCTGTTGGCTTTGGGTTTGGTTTGTTCTTCTTTTTCTAGTTCCTTGAGGTGTAACAATAAGTTGTTAATTTGTGATATTTCTGTCTTTTTGATGTAGGCATTGAAGGCTACGAATTTTCCACTGATGAATGCTTCTGCTATGTTCTAAAGATTTTGATAGCTTCTGTCCCCTTTGTTTTGTTATTTCCCTGTATCTTAGTTTCCTATTCTGGAATATAGAGATAATGTTACTCTTTCCTCAAACAGACAGTGTGATATTATGAAGAACACAATATTACTGTATACAACAAATGTTCTATAACTAGTAGTTAAATGCATACTTATAAATAAAGCAACATAGAATCTAGAGAAAGAAGAGTTGGTGAATAATAAATTGCCAGTGTATCTCTATCAGCTAACAGGTAACCCTGTTCTTGCAAAGGAGTATTCCATGGAGAATCAGGTGTATCATTTTAGGATGAAAAAGCCTAGAAAACATCCAAATACCTTTGTTATAAACAAAATTGATTATTATTATAATATTAGTATGAATACTTATTATGTGCTTATTATGTACCAAGCACTTTGATACATACTTTTTTTAATTATCCTGGTTAATTGTCCCAACAACTCTATGAAATAAGTACTCTTAGTATCTCATTTTTCTAGATCAGTTAATCAAGGCTTAAGAGGTAACAGGCCTGAGATCACATAGAGATTAAGGGTTAGTGCCCAAGAGTCAAAATCAAGGCAATTTGGCCTGTAAACTTAACAACTGTGCCATCATCCATACTCACAAATCTTGTAGATGATTAATTTACTTTGCCAATTACCCTAACATCAGGAAAAGGGGTCCCTAGAAAACAAATGTGAACAGTTTTAGTAGCTCCCTGACCACTACCCCTCACCCAAATGCAAATAACATATTAGTCTTTTGCTTTGCAAATCAGATTCTTATGGATGAACTTATGAGATTGTTTCTAACTTGTGGATCAACTAATAATAACATCAAATGAACACACATGGAAAGCTGAAGATACTTCACCCACAGTAACCAAAGTACAGTTACCCTGAGACTTAGCCCAGGAGAGCCTGATGGTTCTCAGGTGACCATTCTCCCACCCACTGTTAACTGTAAACACTGGGCTGCACACCAAGCCTTCCATGTGCTGTGATAGACATTCAAATCTTCCTGCCCTTGTAGAAAGTGAGGATCACTTCCTCAGAATGGTCTCGCAGTTGGAGAGGGGCACAGGCCCCACACAGCCAAGAATGCTGCCAGGACAGAGGAGGCATAAGCTGGCCTGCCTAGGGTGTGAGCATGTGAGGAGAAGCAACTCTATTAAGCAGTGGTCAGAGACGCTTGATGAGAAGCACAGAGCCTAATATTGACTGTGAAGTGCCTAGCTGCTTGTGATTGACACATATCACTCAACTTTCAGCCCAGGTGGAAGAGAAACAATAAAAACATTGCCCTCAAAGAAAGCACTCTAAACCATTCAACCTTTCTTTTGGAAATGTGAGGTTTCTCCCTAGAACATTAATAACATTTAAAGAACAATGAAAAGATGGAAAAAGACATAAATAGGACCAGATCAACAATTTCCCACTTCTTCCTCCTGCAGTATACACTCAAACACACAGTGCCCCTGCGCAGACTCCAGAGGTCATGAGGATCAAATATAAATTCTGAAAGTTGAAAAGGGGGAATCCATTTCAAATGACTTAGAGGATAACTGTCACTGGAATTAATATGGTTGGAATGTTTAAAATTGCCACAGGTTCCTTCACTTTTGAAAGGTGTCAGGCCCCTGTCTTGAACGCCGAATGTCTGTCTGTGGCACTACAATGAAGGGCTGTGCTATCACAGACAGTTCCGGGCTAAGGAAAGCTTATTTAATTTACTCAGCCACACATAGAAATTGGCAAAAATGAATCCAAAAGGTTAAGCATGGGGCATGATTCTTATCTCTCTCCATTTCCTATAGTACTATAGCGTCCCATTAAATTTTCTTTTCTCAAAAGTGGCTGAAAATATGTCTTACGTTTTTTAGTGTGTACCTTTCTCTTCAGTACTCAGAACTCCTCTCCCAAGGAATAAAAACAGACCAGAGATAAGGAATAGAAATCTGTACCTCTCCAATGGGACAAAACTTCTGGGATTAGGGGGGAAAAATCTGAAGTGCTGAATTGCCATCTGGGCAGACAACATGAGAACCAACCAAGGTGACTGAAATCCTTGCAGCTGACATTCCTCCAAATAAAATGACCATCCCACTTGCAAATGAAAAGCACATTTCAACATGCTTCCTCTCAACATTAAAGGTAAATGTATGCATTACTGCCAAAAGATATATGTACGCAGATTCTCAGATTTCCTTTAGAGTGAATTGAACCTTTCCAAATATCAGTAGTTCCAAAGTTTAGCCCTTGGAAGATCACCCATGAATGTGTTATGATCAAAGTAAATCCATCATTATGATGAAGGAAGAATTTGAGATGGCTGAATGGAGTTTTTCATTGTTTTAACCCTATAGAAGAAGACATCAGAGTTGACAGAAATTTTGCCACCAAAACAAAGGAGAACCTCCAAGTTAAAATATAATCTTATCGATCTCAGGGTCACCTGTGACCAAAACAATTTACTTCTTTCTTTCAATAGTTACATATTTTCAACAGATCCATCTCATCCCTACATATAATTCTTCCATTTGAGCATACGAGTGTTTACTACATACCAAGTGCTATGCTCAACGCTGAGTGTCCAAGCATGAACAAGGTGCCATCCCTGCCTGGGCTTACAGCCCAGTAGGGGACAAAACATTGTAAATATGTGAGATGAGTTATGTAGAAGCTTCAGCAATGCGATACAAAAGAACGTTTTATTGATGTTTAAAAGACTTTTTGTCTTTGTGTGTGTGTGATAAAGTGACCATTATGCAAACTTGGGGAAACAATGTCTCAGCAATAATCATCACTGAATTCAAATAGCAGATAACTCTATTTTTCAAATTCGAGAGTTTTTTCCATTTTAATTTTACTTTGAATTCCATCCTGATGTCAACTGATTGTTTTTTGGAAAAGCATAAAAAGAGAGAGAATGAGACAAATTGATGATCATTAAAAAACCATTTTTCTTTTGGAAGTTCCTTTTGTGGTCCCAGATTATAATTTAAAAAATTGAAACATTTCATTAGGAGCAAGTTTGCCTTGGAATCAACTTTCTAGAGAGGAAAAGATAACCTCAGAGGTACATTCCAAGGTAAAGATCAATCATTGGACGTTTGCTAGGTATCCTTCAAAAGAATCACATTGAAAATTTTTTTCCAATTCTGAAAGAGAGTTTATAAACTATTGTGATGGTTAATATTAGGTGTCAACCTGATTGGACTGAGGGATGCCTAGGTGGCTGGTGAAGCAGTATTTCTGGGTGTGTCTGGGAGGGTGTGTCCAGAGGAGATTGACATGTGAATCAGTGGACTGGGAGAGGAAGACCCACCCTCAATGTGGGTGGGCACCATCCAATTGGCTGCCAGTGTGACTAGAACAAAGCGGGTGGAAGGAGAATATTCAACTTGCTTAGCTTCCTCTCCTCTCTCTCTCTCTCTCTCTCTCTCTCTCTCTCCCCCTCCCTCCCTCCCTCTCTCTCTCTCCTCTCCCTTCCAGAGCAGAGTGCCCTTTCTCCTCCTGCCCTTGGACATCAGACCACAGCTTCTTTGGCCTTTGGACTCTGGGACTTGCATCAGTGCCCTTCCAGAGGCTCTCAGTCCTTCAGCCTCAGACTGGGGCTACACTGTCGATCATGGGACTTCACCCTTATAACTATGTGAGCTGATTCTCACTAATAAACTCCTTCTCATAGTATATAGGTATATATATACTCATATGTATATATGTGTGTGTGTGTGTGTGTGTGTGTGTTTCTATTGGTTCTGTCCCTCTGGAGAACACTGACCACTACAACTATAAAAAAGACCTTTCCTAAAATGCAAATGATAACAACATTATAAAATTCTATAAAAATGATTCTATTGCATTATGATGAAAATTTATTAGGGCACATTTGTATATTCTTTAGAGGAAATGGGTACCAAGGTTTTAAGGAGGGGCAAATGACTGGCAGCAAGAGTGTGCCAGCAGCAATAAGGCACAGGTGAGGGCCAACTGTGACAACAGAGGGTCACAATTTACCCTGGCCAATTCTTCCTCTCCTGGTGAGCTTGCTAGAAAGCATGAATTTGTCAAGAGGATTCTCTTTGGGGAGGGAACAGGGGCCAGCAGAATCTAAGAACCAAGAGCCATGAATTTGGAAGCTTGGGAGAGAATCCGCAGGAGGTCAGTACACATTCTCCCCAAGCCAAGGGCTAAGTGGGTTACACAGAGGAAAGATAATGAAGGCCCCAAGACCCATCAGAGAAGATGTAAGTGCCAAAACACGTATGCCAGTGAGTTCTTTGAGGTCAGTTACCCTATTCATTCAAGTGATAGATAATGAAACCAGGGCCTAAAAAGGGAAAGGGACTTATAAACTCCCCATAGTGCCACAGCCAGAACTTAACCCTGAATAACAGGTGAGTGTACTTTCCATCACCCTACTTCACCCTCTTGACTGAGAATCATCTACAAAACAATAAAGGATGTCAATGAGAAGCTGGGAGCATGAATGGAGCAGACGGGGAGTATGACGCTGGCATAAGTGAATACTAGAGGTAAAGATTTCAAGCACAAGAACCCAAGCAATCCCTAATTCTAAGTGGTACATATTTAATGTTCATTTTGTAATTCCATCACCAGCATTTTTGCTTCCCATTCATATTTGTGCTTCTCCAACAGCTGTCTAAATCTATGTATGCTGCTCAAATACCATTCCAAATTTCTGGTTTTTTAAGTCATATTCTGCCTATTGTGCACATGTAGCAGGCACATCAGTGAGTTTACATGATGGGTTCATCATGCAGAAATGTTACCTACCTTCATAAATATGTTATAAAAATATTGTTTTTGCTTGTCCCAAATTAATTCACTATTCATCTGCTAGCAACCAGTGAATCAATTTTCTTTGGAGAACCAGTGCTTCCTACAGTTCATTTAATATGGTTCAGATGGGGATGACCCCATCTCCTGGTACAAGGCATGGGCCTGACCTAGGTGATTAGTTTAAGGATTGGAATTCAGCCCAAACCCAACCAATGAAAGTCAGTTTTTCAATTGTGTTTGAACTATTACAGAGAGTGGTTGCTAAGGGGGCAAGAAGTAATCCATTAGTTGATGTTGTCCATCTTTCCAAAACTTAAAAAAAAAAAAAAAAGGTATTTGCTTCACCAGCACATATACTAAAATTGGAACAATACAGAGAAGATTAGAATAGCCCCTGCACAAGGAGGACATGCAAATTCTTGAAATGTTCCATATTTTTAAGAGAAGGGAAAAGGTGTAGAAAACATATTTAATGAAATAATAGCTGAGAACTTTCCAAGTCTTGGGAGAGAGTTCAAGATATACATCTAGGAAGCTCAAAGATCCAAAACTTAACAATGTATCTCAAGGAAATAAAAAAGCAAGAATAAACCAAACCCAAAATTAGTAGAAAAAATAATAAAGATCAGTGCAAAAATAAACAAAATTGAGACTAAAAAATACAAAATGTCAACAAAACAAAAAGTTGTTTTTTTGAAACTGGTGGTTTGTTGATTTTTCAATTTTTTTTCAAAGAAACAATTCTTTGTTTTATTGACATTTTATATTTTTTTAGTCTCAACTAAGAAAAAAGAGTCAATCCAAACAGGTCCTCTCCAAGGCACATTATAGTCTACTTGTCAAAAGTCAAAAATGAAGAATGAATTCTAAAAACAGCAATAGAAAAATTATCAAGTCACATATAAGGAAGCCCCAGTTACACTAAAAGAAGATTTTTAGTAGAATCCTTACAGGCCAGGAGAGAATGGGATGACACATTCAAAATACTGAAAGAAAAAAATATTCCAGTCAAGAATATTATATCCAGCGAAGCTATCCTTCAGAAATGAAGGAAAAATAAAATCTTTCACAGACAAGCAAAAACTAAGGGAATTCATCACTGCTAGATCAGTCTTAGAAAAAGTGATCAAGGGAGTCTTATATCTGGAAGAGAAAAGACAATAACCACCATTATGAAAACATAAGACTACAAAACTCACTGGTAGAGCTGACACACAAAGGAGAAAGAGAAAGGAATCATACCTATCACTACAGAAAACAATCCAACTGCAAAAATGAACAATAAGAGAGGAACAAAGGATATAGAAAACAACCAGAAAACAATAAAATAACAAGTGTGTCTTCATCTGTCAACAATAACCATGCATGTAAATGGATTAAATTATTCATTTAAAAGATATAGACTGAATGGATAAATATGCTGCCTACAGGAAACTCATCTCATCTATATAAGTCACATATAGACTGAAACTGAAGGATTAGGAAAAGCTATTCTAGGCAAATGGAAACCAAAAGTGAGCAGGAGTAGCTTTACTTGTATCTGATAAAACAGACTTCAAGTCAAGAGCTATAAAAAGAGACAAAAAAGGATATTATATGTTAATAAAGGGATCAGTTCATCAAGAGACTATAATAATTGTAGATATGTATGAACCCAACATCAACATACTCAGATATATAGATCAAATATTATTAGATCTAAGAGAGAGATAGACCCCAATACGATAATACCTGGAGACTTCAATACCCCAGTCTCACCATTGGACAGATCATTTAGACAGAAAATCAACAACAACGAAAAACACATTAGATTTAAACATCGCCATAGACCAAATGAATCTAACAAGTATTGACAGAACATTTTATCCAACAGCTAGAGAATACAGATTCTTTTCATCAGCATGTGGAACATTCTTCAGAATTTATCACAAGTTAACAGACAAAACAAGTCTCAAAAATTTATAAAAATTAAAATCATACCAAGTACCTTATCTGACTACAATGGAATAAACCTAGATATCAATTATACAAGGAACATTTGAAAACATACAAATACATGGAAATTAAACAACATGCTCCTGAAACACCAATGAGTGAAGGAAGAAATTAAGAATAAAATTTAAAAATTCCTTGAAACAAATGAAAACAGAAACATAACACACCAAAACCCCGGGACCCAGCAAAGACATTATTAGGAGGCTAGTTTAAGGCAATAAATGTCTACATCAAAAAATTAGAAAGATTTCAAATAAACAACAGTACATCTCAGAACTAAAAAAGAGATAATAAATACAATCCAAAATTAGAGGGAAAGAAATAATAAATATCAGAGCAGAAGTAAAATTGCGACTAAAAAATACAAAAGGTCAACAAAACAAAAAGTTGCATTTTTTCGTAAAAATAAACAAAATCAACAAATCACTAGCTAGATGAAGAAAAAAAAAAAGGGAAGACCCAAATAAATAAAATCAGAAACAAAAAAGGAGATGTCACAACAGATAGCACAAAAATACAAAGGATCATTAGAGACTACTGTGAACAACTAATATGACAATTAATTTGAAAACTTTGAGGGAATGGATAAATTTCTAGATGCATACAACCTATCAAGATTGAACTAAAAGGAAATAGAAAACCTGAAAGGACCAATAACAAGTGACCAGATTGAATCAGTAATAAAAACAACAAAGAAAAGACTAGGACCAATGGCTTCACCATTGAATTTCACCAAACCTTTAAAGCAGAATTAATACCAATTCTTCCCAAACTATTCTAAAATATTAAAATAGAGGAAATCCTTCCTAACTCATTCTGAGGCCAACATAACCCTGGTGCCAAAACCAGACAAGGACACAACAAAAAAGAAAATACAAGCCAATATCACTGATCAACACAAATGCAAAAATCCTCAACAAAATAATATCAAACTGAATCCAAAAATGCATCAAAAAGTCAATATACCATGATCAATTGGGAGTTATCCCAGGAATGCAAGGATGGTTCAACATATATAAATCAATAAACATAATACATCATATCAACAAAATGAAGGACACAAACCATATGATCATTTCAATAGATACAGAAAAAGCATTTGATAAAATTCAACATCCCTTCAAGATAAAACTCTCAATAAATTAGGTATAGAAGGAACATAGCTCAACGCAATAAGGGCCACATATAACAAACCCACAGCTTTTCCTCTAAGAACTGGTAGAAGACAAGGTTGCCCACTCTCATCACTCTTATTCAACATAAGTCCCAGCAAGAGCAATTAGGCAAGAGAAAGAAATAAAAGGCATTCAAATTGGAAAGAAAGTAGTCAAATTGTCCCTGTTTGCCAACATGATCTTATATATGGAAGAACCTGAAGACTACCAAAAAACTCTTAGAATTGATAGATGAATTCATTAAACTTACAGGATAAAAAAATCAACATACAAAAATCAGCAGTGCTTCCATACACGAACAACCACCTAGCTGAAAAAGAAATCAAGGAGGTAATTCCATTTACAATAGCTACAAAAAAAAAAAAAAAACCAACAACCTAGGAATAAATTTAATCATGGAGGTAATGACTGCTTCAAGGAAAAGTAGAAAACACTGATGAAGGAAACTGAAGAGGGTACAAATAAGTGGAAAGGCATCCCATGCTCATGGATCAGAAGAATTAATATGGTTAAAATGTCCATACTACCCAAAGCAACCTACAGATTTAATGCAATACCTATCAAAATACCAATGAAATTCTTCACAGAAATAGAAAATCTTAAAATTTGTATGAACCACATAAGAGAAGACCCCAAATAACCAACGTACTCTTGAGTAAAAACAACAAAGCTCAACGTACTGCATTACCAGACTTCAAAATATACTACACAGCTATAATAACCAAAACAGCATGATACTACCATAAAAACACACACATAGACCCATGTAACAGAATAGAGATCCCAGAAATTAACCTATGTATCCACAGCCAACTGATTTTTGACAAAGGTGCCAATAACACTCGCTGGGGAAAGGACAGTCCTTCAAAAAATGGTGCTGGGACAATTAGGTATCCAGATCCAGAAGAATGAAACTAGACTTCACTTCCAAACCTACATAAAGATCAACTCAAAATGGATCACAAAGACATATTTAAGACCTGAGACTATAAAACTACTAGAAGAAAACACGGGAAATCTTTTAGGACACTAGTCTGGGAAAAGATTTTATGAATAAGACCTCAAAATCACAGGCAACAAAAGCAAAAAATGGGATTATATCAAACAAAAAAGCTTCTTCACAGAAAAGGCAACAATCAACAGGGTGAAAAAGACAACCTATAGGATGAGAGAAAATATTTCCAACTATTCATCCAACAGAAGATTAATATCCAGAATACACAAGGAACTAAAACATCTCAATAGCAGTAAACCAAGCAACCCAATTAAAAATTGAGGAAATCATACGAACAGATATTTTTCAAAAGATGCAATACAAGTGGCCAAAAAATGTACAAAAAATTGCTCAACATCACTAATTGTCAGGGTAATGCAAATCAAAATCACAATGAGGTATCATCTCACTCTAGTTAGGATAGCTATTATCAAAAAGACAAAAATTAACAAATGCTGGTGAGGATATGGAGAAAAGAGAACTCTGTACACTGTTTGTTGGAATATAAATTAGTATAGCTTCTATGAAAAACAGTATGGAGTTCTTTTTTACTCAAAAAGCTACAAATGGAACTACCATATAATCTAGAAATCCCACTTCTGGGCATTTATTCAAAGGAAAGGAAATCTGTATATCAAAGAGACATCCGCATCCCCCTGGTTATTGCAGCACTATGCACAATGGCCAAGATATGGAATCAACCTAGGCATCCAACAATAGATGAATAAAGAAAATTTGGTGGGCCAGGCACGGTGGCTCACGCCTGTAATCCTAGCACTCTGGGAGGCCGAGGCGGGAGGATCGCTCAAGGTCAGGAGTACAAGACCAGCCTGAGCAAGAGTGAGACCCCATCTCTACTAAAAAAGAGAAAGAAATTATCTAGGCAACTAAAAATATATATAGGAAAAATTAGCTGGGCATGCTGGCACATGCCTGTAGTCCCAGCTACTCGGGAGGCTGAGGCAGTAGGATTGCTTAAGCTCAGGAGTTTGAAGTTGCTGTGAGCTAGGCTGACGCCACAGCACTCTAGCCCGGTCAACAAAGTGAAACTCTGTCTCAAAAAAAAAAAAAAATTTTGGCATATATATATATACACAAAGGAATACTTAATATTCAGCCATAAAAATTAAAATAAAATTCTGTCATTCATAGCAACATGGATGGAACTAGAGGACATTATGTTAAGTGACATAAGCCAGGATCAGAAAGCTAAACACCACATGTCCTCACATATATGTGAAAGCTAAAAAATAATTGATCTTATAGAACTAAAAAGTGGAAAAGAGGACACCAACACCTGGGAAGAGGTAGGGGAATACAGCAGTTTCCAACCTTTTTGGCATCAGAGACCGGTTTCATGGAAGAAATTTTTCCATGGACTGGGGTGGTGGGGGTGGGTGGTGCGAAGCTCAGGTGGTGATGCATGGCCCATTTCCTAACAGGCCATGGACCCAGGCCTGGGGACTAGAGCACTAAAGGACATAAAATTACAGCTAGATAGGAGAAATAAGTTCTAGTGTTATATACTACTGTAGGATGACTATAGTTAACAGTAATATATACTTCCAAACAGCTAGAAGGATAGTGAATGTTTCCAACACAAAGAAATGATAAACATTTGAGATGATGGATGTGCTAATTACTTTGATCTGATCACTCTGTATTATATGTATCAAAAAATCACCATGTACCTCATAAATATCTACAATAATTATATGTTAATTAAAAAATAAAATTTAATTAAAAGAAAAACATATCTGCACTACATACCAAAGTAGAACTTATATATGAAGAGAGAAATTACTGGCAGTGTTCTTTGAACACTTGAAGCTAACACAACCCTTTGGGGTAGGTAGATCATTCACAAAAATGGCTGCAATGATTCCTTTTATCCCTATAGGTACTCCCCTTTGCAATGTGACTTTGCTGCTCCTCCATCAATAGGTAGAGTCTGGTTCTCCTCTCCTTGAATATGGGTTTGACATGTAGCTTGTTTTGGCCAACAAGTCATTAATAAATGTGATATAAGTAAAGGCTTGAAAGGTACTTGAGCATGAGGTTTTCCTCCTTGTGTTAGGGGAATCCTTCTGCCACCAAGGAACGAGTGCAGGCTAGCTTCCTGGAAAAAGAGAGATCACATGGAGAGCTATTCCTGCCATCCCAGCTGAAGCTCCAGATATGTGAGGACATCCTCAAGCATCCAGGCCCACCCGAGCCAGTTCAGATAAGAACTACCCAGTCAAGCCACAAGATTGTAAACTAATAAATAATGTTTATTTTAAACCATTAAGTTTTAAGGTGGTTTATTTCAAAAGTGAATTGATCCATTATTAAATTACACAATTTTTCCCTTCAGCAATTTGAATTGAATTTGTATCATTTATAACCAAAAGGACACGAAAATACCCAGGGCCATACCTAGCATATTTGATACTCAGAACAGATCACTATTAACACCCCCTTCCTCCATAAAGCAAGATTCTTTTCAGTCATAATCACATAATAATTAGTAATTATGATTTTTCCTTAATTTGTTTTTGTTTTGAAATAATTAACAATTAAAAAGAAAATTAAAATCTAAAGATATTATTCAAATCTATCAGAGTCTTTCATGCACGAACTGAAATTTGCACTTACCAAAGAAAAATAATACACTCCATGGTTTGTATTTTATTTTTTTAAATGTTAAATACAAGTAAATGTTGCAAATGGTCTCAGAGAATGACAGAATTGAAATAACTTCAGATTTGTTTCTTCACCTTTTAATCATTTTGCTATGACAGTCTATTTCATATCTATTGTTCAAATGCAGAAATATGTACTCCCAAGGTTTTGAGACACTGTGCCTGATGTCACCGCTGATAATCCCAAACCACTATGAACTTACTTTCAAAAACATCTAGCTAAGTTCACATGGGTGGAGCCTTCCTTTAGAGCTAGTTCTCCAAACTAACTTCCATGTAGAATAGAATGTGTATTAAAAGATAAATTTTAAAAGAGTGTTAAAGTGTAATAAATATTAAAAATAATATTTTAAAATACAACAGACTTCATAGCAATTATTTAGAACTTAGATTGACAAGTTTTTCCCAGAGGATTATTATCACTTTCATTGTTTGAATTGCCAGTACATGGTGACAAGAGAATGCACACTGAATTTTAGTTGGTTTTAGCATTGTTTTAAAACTCTCTGTGAACAACGTAAAATGCCCATATTGTCTGTGCCTACAGAAGATCACTCTTGGCTCCCTGCCCTTGATATGCCACTGCAAATAACACTGGAGATAAGCTTCATTCATGTTGTGAATTAGATATAAAATAAAAATTCTCCAAAGGACCCTGACCGAAGCACAACAGAAGTGTTGAATGAGTAGTTGGTATGTAGGAGAAAGTTCCCAACAAGATGATGTCAATATTGACAAAAAATTTCTGAACTGTCTAGAAAGAGAAATGAATATAGTTGATAGCTCTAAGCATTTCAGCACAGTAAAGAGGTAGAACTAACTTTTTGTTGGAGGAAAAGTTAATTAAACAGCCTTTACTAGGATACCCTATTGCAATTTAGTGTAAAATCCTTCTAATTCCAGAAAATCATTATGGTTCTCTGGACCAAGACAAGTGAACAAACAATATCCTATTTCCAATTAATAATATACCACCTTTAAGGGGAGTTCCCTTTGTTAGGAATCGGTAAAGCTCCAGATTTTCTTTGAAGAGCTAAAGAAATTATACAATGAGTCACAGAACTGTAAAGATGGAACTGATTACATGATAGCATTGATCTATTTTAACCTATTCCCACTGAACGTCCATATGACTTGACTACATATTTTATTCATTTGCTTTATAGCTGGTCAGTTGTATCTTAGTAAATTCAATACCCTTCAAACTAAAACATATTTTATTCTCTCCAATATGTGCCTTTCTGCTACATTTTATTCCATTTGGTACACTTCCTAATCAATTCTTTTGTGAGCTTCATTTCATTCAGCACAATGTATCCATTGTTAGGATTTATTTCTTTCAGAATGATTTAAATCTATTTTGCTCAATGTGGCTTTAAAGCTACTGTATGCACTGGGCCATGTGATCTGGTTCACACTCCATCTTCTTGGTTGAGGAAAGATGTACTTTCCCAGCTCAGTCTGCTGTGAAATGGCGCTTGCTTTTTAACTACCCTGGTGTTGGTTGCGGACTGAATAATACGAATGATATGTAGTCATGTACAGGAATGTCAGTGTATTTTGGGTACTCAAGGCTGAGATGGGTAACTGCAGGCTCCCAATATCCTTAGTATGAAGTCATCCTTCTGAATCTATGCTTCTAAAATTCTAGGTATCATTGCCAACAGAGGAAAAGCAGCGCACGGTAACCAAGGGGTCTTGTAAATCCTTGTTGATTTTAAGAACGGCTGAAGATTGCCTTCTTTGGTAGTATTAATGGTGAGTCACTTTTAATCTGGGTTGGCCCTAAATGTTATGTTCTTTATCAGACTTCAACAGTTCATTTTGTACAATAAAATTATTTTATTCTTCATAGAGAAGAAACAAAAAGCACTGAAAGGCGTTTCATTTTAATGACCTTTTTGGTGACTCACTTTCTAACTAAGATAATTCAAAAATGCCTGGGGGAGAAGCCCAAAGAGGTGAAAGCATGAAAGAGCAAACCATATCCAGTGGCTGGGAACAGAGAAATTGGTTTGAAAGGCTGAATTTAAATAGGGAAAGTCTAGAATGTTCTGCTAGTAAAGCACATTAGGTGAAGATTAAGGGACCCTAGAAGACTGGCTCAGGGTTTGTGGCTGTATCCCAAATGCAAGGAGGAGCCCCTGAAGGTTTTCTAACAGGGGAGATGACATGATAAAAGCACATTGTTCTTATAAAAGAGGCTGTAACTCCCTAAAATAAAATGAACTTGAAATAAATTCATAGTGCTGGGTAATCATGCCCAGAATGGGGCAATGGAAGAGAACACCTTGTTCAAAAGAAAGGTATTTCCAACAGAGAGGGAGGATATTAGCAGATGGAGAGAGGAGTGGAAAGCCTTGGAAACCAGGAAAATTAAGCAGAAATGCATTTAGTGAACATATAAAAAGTAGTAACATAATCCGATATAGATTGTAAAGCATAACAAATGCCAACATGATCAAACTCATAAAATAAAAAGAAAAATTGGTGCTATAGAAGATATGAAAGCCCTAGAAGAAACTGAGGATGCCTAATTGAAGCTAACTACAAAGAAATTTTGGAACATAAATATACAAATACCTTTGATTTAATTATCTTTTTTTTTTTTAAATCAGAGTCTATAGTACTTACACATAGTATAGCAGAGTCTTTCCACAGATATTGACCTAATAGGGCATGAGATTCAAGAGGGAAGGATGCTACTAAAGTGAAATTCTGGATATATAATTATGAAACTGACAACGAGGGAGGCTGGGGAAGCTTGAGGAGGGGGAAAGAAACCAAACTAGTACAACTGCATACGGGGCATTCTAATGAACTCAGATTTTAAGAAGTCACTTATAAAAGTAGTGCTCAAAGGAAGAAAACAAATCTACTGCCAGAAAACAGAAGAAAAAATTTCCCAAATGACAGACAGAAAGCAGAATTACTAAGCTCTTGTTTTGTTTTCCCCATCATGAAACCATAGCTTTAAGCTGAAATGATGAGTGAAAAAGTAAAAAAGAAATAAAGGAAATAAAAGAAAAAAGCCCTGGAGAGCTTAAGAGACAGACAAGAAGTTTGGTCTCTAGCCCCATACAAACAGTATTTTATTTTACAACAGCAACAAAATAAATTCTTATAGATCTGGTCATGGAAGCAATGTTACTAATATTTGAAAAATCACAGAAAAAAAAAGCAGATTCAGGCAAATGTTATATCATTTTTGGGTTTTATGAAAGGAGGAATGAAGATTCTAAAAAGACACCAAAATTGTAAAACATTATATTAAACATACGATATATGAACATTTTGAAAAGACAGTAGCAACTTCTAGGAGCCAGCACCTTTTCACTTAGAATGGGCTAGGCCAAACCCACTGCCCTCTCCTTTCCTCTTCTCTCTCTCTCCCCCCAGCTCCTCTTCCTAACTCTCTCTTTCAGAAACAATAATTAAGCTGGTAGAGCAGTGAGAGATCATAGACATAACACATTGATTGCAACAAGATACCTGACAAAAAACTCTCATGATACTGCTTTGCATTAAAGAAAAGAGAGAGATTGAGTGAGAGAGAGAAAGAGATGTTGATTCAGGTCAATTCACAGCAGATCAATTAACTATACCAAAAAATAAATGTTGATCCATGAATCACTGTCACTGAGAACAGAGGTTCCTTAAGCCTGCCCACAGGACTCCATCCTTGCCTCCAGACTGTGGCATAAAACCTAGAAACTATGTCCTAACAATAGACTAAACCCAGGGGGGACAAAACACAAAACAAAGCACAAGTATCCACTTAGGTCTGAAAACTCAATTTCTCAAGTAAGGGATGGGAGAGTTTTTCTGGGCAGTAGCTTATGTAAAAATAAAAGCCCAGCAGGCACTCGTCACTCTGAGCTCTATTGTAATAACACACAGCAGATGCTCAGCCTCCCTGGAAGTCGTCCAGCTAATACATGACTGTCTGCATATCCTGAGTGGGACGTGGGACGAAACATTTCTTCCAACCCTAAGGTCCTGCGATTCGAATATGAATGTGAATCCCTGCCTGGTGTCCTGTGTGATTATTGCCAAATAACTGCAGAGGAGGGACCACAGGAAAAGAGATTGAAAGTTTTTTTTAAAAGCCACTGAGTTTATAATGGGCCACATAGAAAAACCTTTCTGATATTTGCTCTAATTACCGGAAAGCTTTGATCCTCCAATACCTAGTTGTAGGGACGCACACCCCGACTAACCAAACCATGAGGTTAAGACAGGCAGAAAAAAATCTAAAAATCTCTCTACCATGACAAAAGGAACTAGAATTGCCAAATCCTATACACAAAACATTTAATTTATAACAGTTAAAACCTGGCCTCTGCCCAAGTCCAAAAGAACTATGTCTTATTTCACTTGCTCTTGAATATGTCTCTTTCAGAGATAAATGACTCTGCTGTTTGCCAATTCTCCCCTCTGTTTGGGGTTTTGTTTAGCTGGGCTTATGACAAGCCAAGAGTTGATGCATCTGCTTGAATGTGTAATTTACCTCTCTGGTCAACTTAGCTTTTTTTTCCTTGACAATATTATGTCAAACAATCACATCACAACTGGCTCTGATCTCTTTGTTGTTAGCTAATAAATTAGAGAGTATTTATTATCTGCAATCCTTTTTTCCTCTTTTAATGGTGACACATTTGTGGTGAATTACAGGGCAGCTTTATAAACTAGGCTCCAGGCCAGTCTCAGGCCCTGCGTCCATGTGAACATTCCCTCTCCCGGTTGGCCTCCCGGGCTGGTGGTAAATCAAGGCAGCTGTCACAGCACACTAAGTTAGTGTGCGTCATTGGGGAGAGCAGGAAGCGTTGGGGGTATAATTCTGTCCATCAAGCTAATATGTTATATCAGTAGCTTTGTAATCTTCGGCCATAACTTATGGGAAGTGACACCTAAGAATTCACTTTGAAGGCAATGTGTTCCTCAGACTTTAAGCCAAAACAGACCCGATCTGAAGCAACAGTTCCTCTGTTTACACGAGTGGATTTCCAGCGCTGCAGAATCAGTTCCCTATCGATGTGGCCGTATTTTACACGTTCCGCCACCGGCTGGACTCTGTTTACAGCCCTCGCGGCAGGATTTGTAAACTTTTCAAACAGGATCGCTTCTCTTCTTTTTGTTACCCTTGCCTTAACCTCCAGTAGCAGGACAGATAAATATGCCCCTTGAATGTTATCATGACAAAGCGAACCTCTGACAGACAGGAATGAATGGGTGACCCGTTTCCCTTGTCCGCGCCCCTTCAACCCTTGCCTTGACAAATGTGGGAAATGGCTCTGCGGGACACAAGGGGAATGCTCGCATCGCCGTGACAGCGGTGTCAGCTTTGTGTTGTTGTTGCTAAACGTCCACATGATACTTCAAGAAGTGAGGGGAGATAACCTTAAACAGACGCTGTACTTTCTAAGTCCTGAATCACAGGGGCCACCAGACTCACATTGTGCGTCCTCTGAAAGGGATGCCTTATTTTTAGGGATTTGCTGTTGGATTGTCCCTGTCTCCCCCTAGCTCATACGTGCGCGCACGCGCGCGCGCGCACACACACACACACACACACACACACACACACGTACACACTTTCCTCCCTGGCTGTTTCTCTCAGCAGGCCAATGAGTGAAGCCCTTTGGGGAAGATTAAGTAGTTCTGTGAGCTGCCATCTGATGGAAAAGAAATCTACAAGAACTGTTCAAAGGCACTCTTCCTCCCCCAGGCACAAGACTAAATATGCACAGTAAAGAAATTTGAAAAATGCCTTCCCTTGCCATCCCCAATACCCCTTTGATTGATAGCAGAGAGGGTTTGCTATGATAATTTTACTTTGACAGGTCCCAGGCATAAATCCCGCAAAGTTGTTGCTCTAGTTTGACAACCTTCCAGGGCTCCAGTTAGGAACAGGAAACAGGCCTCCATTTTTCACCCTCAATGCTCCTTCAGGTGCAAAGAAAAGACCGTATGGAAAAAATAAATCCTTATCTGAGGGGGAAACCAAATTCAAAGCAGTTTTAATACTTATTCATGAGAAACAATGTCCAACAGGGAAAGATGTGACCTCAGTCCTATTTCTTCAATCTTAAATTTAAGTCCTCCAAATATGAGATTTGAAACTTAACTCAGGATGAGAAATTAATCCTCCTTTTCCATGCATATTTTGATTTTCCAAAGTTATGTTAGTATTTTACCTCAAGGTCAGCCTAGAAATATACCACAATGTTTTACAGACATCATTGCTTAAAAGTAAAAGTACACACATACCCTAATATCCATATTTTACTATCATTTACTGAGAACTTGAAGTGTGCCAGCCTCTGTGACTCATTACATCCACTCAATCCTTATAACCACCTTAAATGAGTAGTCCCGATTAATAGGAATGCAATTAAAAGGAGAGTCAAAGTAATAAATTTTTTCAGCATTCATCATTTAGTCTTGCTTCACGAAATGTCAGGGGATATTTGAGGGTCTTTGTAGCATCTTCACCCTCCCCTTCTCCATCCAAAGGATGAGGACTCACCAGTGAGAACCCTAGTCACAGAAATTATACTCAACTGGGTTGAATGAAGAAGAATTTATGGTTTGTCCTAAGTTAACTAGGAAATTAAATTAACCAGAATCCATTCTCCAAGCACTCTAGTTGATCTCACCTGAAAATGTAGTATTGTGACCTATTAAAAATTAAGTGGTCAAACCCAGACAAGTATTCAAAAGAAAAGAACATTTGCCATCTCCTGAAAACTTTTCAGAAGTTGAATATTTTCTTTCCATTTGTCTACCTCTCATGAATGTAATAAAACAGTTTTCTCTCGGCTGTAGGATTCTATTCTAGCATTAAAAGAGGGTCCATAAACCCCAACGCTATAAGAGTGGATTCCTCCTTCAATCCTACCACCCTGCCAGGCCTTGGGTATGGGGGCACCATTAGAGTTCTGCAGAAAGTCTGCACTACTGAGAGTTGCCAACAACAGGGAAGGAAAGAACCAGTCTTTGCACTCAGAAAACAATGAGTCTATGATATAACAGGACTAAAACACAAGGACTTCACCCTCCGTCACAGAATCGAGACCCATTTTCTGGAGTCTATATTCTATGACTATTCCTATCTTACGGAAAATCTAACCACTGCCCAGGAGTTGTAATAACTGGTCTATGGGTTCACCAAGAAACTCAGTAGGGAAAATAAGAATAGAAAGGAACAAGCCGTTCATAAAAAACGGGGAGTAATATATGAGTTTTTTAAGTCATGAAGCAGCTTGAGCAAATCTCAAGAAAAAGAAACTTGCTAAATAACTCTCTCTCACTCCATTGCCCCTCTAAATACCAAGCAGGATACACTTCCTTGTAAATGCCTATAAATTTCCAAGGAGAAAAACAAATCTGATCTTGTATACAGAGCTCTGGGCTGCAAGGAACATGGTTAGATTTCTGTTTCCCTTAGAGGAAGATGCCAGAACAGCATTTTCCCATCAAGTGTTGATAAGAAAGGCATTTCGCATTTCATTTGATGGGGCTATTGTGAGTGGGTGGTATGACATGATAAATTATGGCCAATGTCATATTAAAAATTACAGGCCCATCCACACAGACTCTGTTCTCAAGCCAATGATACGCTGTCCTGTGCAAAGCCTTCAGCTGTGGCAGATATGGTAGAGATGTTCCTCTCCCAGGATCACTTTAAAAAATAGAATTCTCAAAGGTTCAGAGAGGTGATAGCCATCTTTGTGGTCCATAAACAAAAAGGCAAACTGAAACTTAACTTTCTGCAAACAGATCCCTGTTTAAGTCTGACTTGCCACCTTGATCCACGTCCTTCCCCCAGGGATTCAATCTACTTCTCTGCAATATATACAAAAGAAATCGGGCTAGAAAGGCATTTTTAAAATTAGAAAGTAATCTCCTCTGTCCAACCCCAAAGAGGCATCTCAAATTAAACTGTAAAGGGATGTTTTTGATTCTGACTCTTCAGAGACTCTGAAGAGGGAACTTGCTCTGAGGAAAATGGGGCTAGAGTTTGGGCTGGGTAAAATACTGCCTAGATATGTCAAAGCACTCTGAAAACACAGGTATGGAGTCAGCAGTTTCCTAGGTCAGAGTATCTTAGCCTCGACACTATTAAATATTTTAGACTAGATAATTCTTTACTGTGGGACTGTCCTGTGCCTGGTGGGATGTCTAACCTATATCCACTAGATACCAGTAGCACACTCTTTCTCTAGGGAGATTAAAAAAAAAATGTCTCAGACATTATTAAATGACTTATGGGGGTCAAAATCACCCGTAGTTGAGAACCAATGTCCTAGACTCTTGGAGTAAGGCCATTCCACTGAACCTCTGTGTGCCATATGTTTTCCCATGAAAAAGGCTGAATTCACAAGCACATATAGCCACGTGTCCTTTCCCATTATTTGAGGAAACATGCTAGGACTGCACTCTTTCACTTGGACTTCTTAGTAAAAATGAAGGTGCCTCCACTATAAGGTCAAAGCTAAACCAGTCACTCTAAAGGTAAAGAACAACAGTATCTCCATCAAATATTTCTCCATGAGGTGAGTCTAGTTATACTCTTTCTATTCTAGAGACTGTGAATCCTGCCATATAAGTCAAAGATTCAATCAAGACAAGTCATTCAATAGAGGGAATTCAATACAGAGTATTAATGCAAAGGTGTTAGAAGAGTTGAAGTAGCAAGCAGGAGAAGGGAAGGCTAACCTAAGAAGCATTCCTGAGAAGAACAACTTGAGGACATCCACTACCATCACTGCACTAAGGGACGAAGAGAAGATGCAGCGTTATTGGAATCCGGGAGCCAAGGTCCCCTGCAGAAGCTGGATCCACAGTGGGGTGGCCTAGTGGTAGCTGGGACCATGGATAGAAGGGGTTTCCCATAAGAGATGGAGCCGTGGAAGGGACACAACCACTGCCAGAGAAGACCATCTGAGGCAGAGAGATGGTAACAGACAGACTCTGGCTTCTTTATCTCTTCTGCCCACCTGGAATTTCTCACTGTTACCTCCCAGTGGATGAACCTCACTGGAATCCAGTGGGCACAGGAGTCTGAAAAACACAGTCTATGGGGGCAGCCCCTATGGCACACACAAAGCCAGACAGGAGAAGGGTTTGAGAATGGATCTAAAAGCACACAAATAACCATCACAACTATTAAGCTCAACTGTAAGGACAACTAAATACAGCGTAGACTTATAAGTCAGAAGGGGAAAGAAATTAGGATGTGCCTGAGGAAAAAAATTAGGTTGAGGGAAAACCTTGTCCAACAAAAAATAAGTAAAACCACAACAATTTAAAAGTTCCCTACTCTTCCCCTCCTAGATCAAATTAAACTCAGAAGAAAAAAAAAAAAGTCTAGACTGAGACTGTTATTGAATAACTCTGATGAAACTGAGCTAATGTCTAAGAAGAAAAGTGCTAGAAGAAATGCTAGGTGTACCTGTTACCTAGTAACTATAACTTCTCCTGTGTAACAAAAGACCCCAAGCTTAGGGGCTTAAAATAACCACCATTGTATTTGCCTATGATTCTTTTGGTCAGAAATTTGGGCTGGTCTCAGCTCAACTGGGCATTTCCCAGGTCTCACCTGAGATTATTCACATCTACAGTTAGGTGACAGATTGACCAGGGGCCAGTTGGTCCAGGGGATGTCCCCTGGGGTGACTCCTGTCTGGTCCACTAGGCACCCCAACTTCTTTGCATGGTAGTCTCAAGGTTTCCAGAGAGAGGGTAAGGCCCAGTGCACGAATGCATTCTCAGTGTCTGATACATCATGTTTGCTAATGCCCTGCTGACCAAACCTAGTCACAATGTCAAGCCCAGATTCAAAAGGTAGATAGAGAAACACCACTCTTGATGGAAAGAATGTCACAGTCACATTGCTAAGGGACACACATATTAGGATAGGAAAAAATGTGGCCATTTAAAACAATCTAGCTCACTAGAAAAATAGATTTCCTAACAAGTGTTTCTCTAGCCAGAATATTCCTGTTTTATCCACAGCTGAATATTTCAAAAGGATACATATTTATTTTCCAAACAGCAAATGCATTTGGTTGCCACGGAGGCACTGGGCTCTGAAACGGCTCCCTAGTCCCCTTCAACCAAGCCCACTCCTTTAGGGTCTCACAGTCAACAGCCAACTACCTCACCCCATGGTAAGGATGTTGCCTCAAATTCAAATTCAGAGAAGTCCTAAGACTCCCTTACTTTTCTCCGTGCCTTAAAGAAAGGAAAATTTAGCTTTCAGTATAGCACTGTGGGAAAACATCAAACTCAAAATCAGAAAATGTGGTTTCATATCCTAACCCCAGAATGAATCATTTATGTAAGTCACTTGAGCAAGTGATTCTTTCCAACTCACAATTTCCTGATTTGCAAAACTGGGAACTTAAACTATTCTGGGATAGTTGGGGCAACAAGGAGAGGCTGAAGGACAAAAGAGGTAAGATGGTAACTGGGTGAGTGAAGCTGGCTGGCGTGAAACAGGCGACTCGGAGAATGTGTACTCTGTTAATGGCATTTAAATTCACTGTTTTCACCTAAAACCTGTTGGCTCCCGATCTGATGGCAATCTGTGACTGGATACTCTCTGAGACCTGGCCTGCCTCTGCTGTTCGCAGCCTCTTCTCTTCCCTTCCACCTTCCCCCGTGCCTCGGCTATATCCACCTTTGCCACGGAGTTACCAGGTCCACCTGGTCTTTGCGACAGGGGCAGCTTGCATGCAATGCGAAGAGCAGAGCACAGTCACTGGCCTCTTCCTGTAAGCCATCTTGTTTCAATCCCACACACCCCTTAAAGTGGGATTGCAATTGACAGGGCTCTTGCTTTTACATAAGCAATGCCAGCTGGACTGATCTGGGGCCATAATTCTGCTGCACTCACTCCTATCTGTGTACCGCAAAAGACAACAGGACCAAACGCCCTCGGATCCTATCGCTGCCCCACAGCCAGCTGTGGATTAGCACGCCTCTCCCTGCACCCCTGGTTCCAAGCACTGCTTGCCCCAGGGAAGATGTGCTCCAAAAATATCCACCTTCTAATGACCCCATCATTTCACAGAGGATTCTCAGGAGGTTAGCATGCAGAAGAAAATAGTTTGTTAGCAACAAGACAGATTAGAGGAGTTGAAGAAGTCCTGCAACTATGCTAGGTCCTGCCCTAAGCTGGTAGGAAACGGCATCATTAGAAACACAGTCTTTGATGTGACTCAAGGCTGTTTCCATACAGGCCTTTGAGTCTCATTTCCTCCCTTCAGCCCAGCAGGACCACTTCAGATCGAATTCATCTCTCCTAGTGAATCTAAAGTGGGCCTCGAGTTTCCTTATTTGATGCATGATAATGTTAGTGGCAGAGCATGAGAGCCACATGGCCTGGGTGTGAATCCTGGCTCACCTCTGCAAGTCCAAATGCTGTGAAGTTGGGTCAAGTTTCCAAATCTCTCTATGCCTCAGCTTCCTGATTGGATCATAGGATTGTGGGGATAATTAATTGAGAAAATAATGGTAGAGTTTTTAGCAGGTGCCATATAGTCTCTACGCAATAAATGTTAGCTGCTATTATCATATCTCTAATTATTATATTATTGATAATAAAATTATTACCTTGTCTTAGGTATTCCCTTTATGTTAGCTTTGTCTAATTAGATAATAAGTTCAAGAGCAAAGATGATACGTAGTTCTCTTCGTCTCCATTCTTACCCAATCCTGCTGCACTCACGATCCACCCAGTGCCTCGTGCACGACACACTCCCAGAGGTATCGTAGTGTAAGGGCAGGATGCCAAGGTGAAGAAAGCACAGGCTCTAACACAAACATGTGTTCGATTCCTGGCTCTGCTCCCTAATAATTAGTGACTTTGGCCAGCTTACCAAGACTCAGGTTTTAATGTATAAAATGGGGGTAGAGTGATTGCCCCATAAGGTGACTGTAAAGCCAGATCCTTCACAGTGTGGGGGAGGGATCCCCATGGGCACTTAATAAATGTTCATTTCCTTCCTTCTAACCACTAACTAATTGATTGGCTCGTGCCTGAAAAGATGGGAAAACACACGTGGAATCTGGCCCCAACAGAAGAGGCAAAGGGGGGACAGTCTAATGTCCCAAAGGCAAATACCACTGACCTCATAACAGGGCATGTCCCCAGGGGCTCCCTTCCCTCTTACACCCATTCTGAATGCCATTTAGAGATGGGAAAACTGTCATCGGCACAGGCTCCTCAATAGAACCAGGGAGTGGAGGTCTCAGAGTCTTTAGGACATCCCTGGCTCTCCCCTTGAGGACTGTTGAGGTTGTGGAAGGTATGTATGTATATATGTATGTGTGTGTGTGTGTGTATGTGTACATATATGAATACCCTATTTTTTTCCCTCAAATTTTCTTCCCTTGTTGACTTCCTGCATCTCTATCCTCAGCAAGCATGCCAGACAAAAGATGTGGGCTATGTGGGTATATAGCCTGAGCTCATGGGCTCACCTTGCATTTTCCTGGAACCACAGAATGTTAGTGCTGAGATGAGCCTCCCAACAACCTCACCATAAAGATGGAGCCTCAGAGAAGCTGAATGGCTGACGCAAGGTCACTCAGCTAATCAAGGACAGAAATGAAACCAGACTCCAGCTCTACTAGCTCTTAGACCAGTGTTGTTTAATTTCTCAGCTCTCTGATGCCTCAGAAGAATACATGGTTTTGAAAATATTTATTAAGTCAATCATGCTCTAAATTCCCACACGGGCTTCCCCAGCCCGTATTTGGTGGGAGCAATCAGTCCTGACCTTCTAGGCCTAAAATCAATGAACTGAAGACATCCAGCAAAGAGCCATTTACAATCGCTTCTTTCTGCATCCCAGAGTATGATATGCATGCCTCTCCCATGTGCTATCTCTTCTCCAGGGCTGGGAATATACCCCAAGACCTCCTTGTGTGAAGGAAAACAGACCCCAGCTGTCCAGCCATGCTGAGCCTCCAATATGGACTTCAGCTGCTTCACTATAGGGCTGCAGTCAATGAATTGCATTTAAAAAAAAATTTTAATATCTGCATGGCTCTCACCCAACTGCCTTAAAAACACCAGCTGTACCATGCTATCTTCTCTAATTTGACAGTTGTAAGAACAGCTCCTGAAGAACAGAACATTCTTCCAGGGTTGGGCTGTTGGTTTTGCAGACATTTTAGGAGGCTTAGAAGATCAAAGAGATTTTAAGTTGAAATGTCATATAGGGAAATGGGTGGGAGGTGACAGAAGAAGGAATCTGATGTGTATTGAATGCCTGTCATGTACTAGGCACTGGGTCGGGTAAATTCTCATGGCTAACTACAGTTGGTTCTCACAATGCTGAGATGAGTATAATAACCAAAATTTTACAGATGAAAAAACTGACGCTTAGAAAGATGAAGAGACTTGCCCAAAGTCATACGAGTAATTTGTTGTATAACTGCTGGATTCATTTCCTAGGGCTGTTGTACCAAATTACCACAACACTGGTGGCTTAACACAGCAGAAATTTATTCTCTGACCTCTCTCACATCCCTTGGCTTGCAGCTGCATAACCCCAGTCTCTGTCTCTGTCTCTTCTCCATCCATATTTCCTCTGGGTGTCTCTTACAAGGATATTTGTCATTGGGTTTAGGGCCCATGTACATAATCTAGGAGGATCATATCTTGAGATCCTTAGTCACATCTACAAATACCCATTTTCTAAATAAGGTCACATTCACAGGTTCCAGGGTTAGGATGGGGATATAGCATTTGGGGGCCACTAACCAACCCACTATGGCTGAGTTGTCAGCTCAGGTCTATCTTACTCTATATCCTGTTTTCTCACTACATGGTCATGTTATTTCCTGCCTTTTCTTCTCTTTCTCAAGGTTGACTTTGGCCAAAATAAAGGTTCCAAGGCATCCACAGCCATAGTATCAACAAGAGACACAAGCCCTGGATTTCTCAGAGTTTTCCAGAGACTTAGTGACAGAGCTGAAGTTTAAGCTTCTCTCACACCATCCTCTTGCTCTAAGAACAAGCTTAGAGCTTGTTCTAAGGAGGAAAACTTCCCCTGACAGATATCCTAGCATTGCCTCCAAACATCAAAGATTGACTCCTTTGTTTAGTTCAGCTCTCCTTTTGCAGGAGTGAGAGCGCTAGCAGGTGTCAACTTAACCTACAGCCATCCACTAATAAGTTTAAGATAAAAGGCCAATACATTTAAATAAGATTCAGACATAATGTAATAGTATTTGTTACCAAGCCCCATCTAATTATATCAGTCAATCTCTTATAACCAGAGCCATGAGTGCAGAGAACTCTATTATAATTTCTCTCCATAATGATCTCCTCGCTATCTGACTCTTCGAACTCTGCAATAAATTAATCATCTGCTGGCAATCATGAGTAAACATCAACTCAATTAAGAATTGATAGATAAACAGTTCGCTCCGAGGCTTGTCCTGATATAGGTGGGGGTGCGACTGGGCGCCTGCCAGAGCAAGCCTGGCTGCGCAGTTCGGAGAAGGGCTGAGGCTGCACTGCTTCTGCTGTTAATAGGGGATGTTCAGGCGATTGTGTTCTGCCCCTACTCTGTCTACAGAGGTGGAGAAGGACTTATCGCTCACTTGTCCTCTCTGGGTCTAAATATGGAAGGATTGCTCATCGCACCCTCACTCGGCACATGGCATCACATATCCGGAAGAAAAGCAGTAAGAAAACTGTAAAATGCAAGACATTTTGCCCTGCCACAACAGTACAATGGAAGGAACTCCTGTGCCTGTGAGCATGCAGGACTTGGTGTTGCATAGTTACATAAATTGTTATGGGTTCAACTGTGTTCCCCCCAAAAGATAGGTTGAAGTCTTTTTGTGTGTGTGTGTGTGTGTGTGTGTGTGTGTGTGTGTGTGTGTGTGTGTGTGTGTGACAGAGTCTCGCTTTGTTGCCCAGGCTAGAGTGAGTGCCGTGGCGTCAGCCTTAGCTCACAGCAACCTCAAACTCCTGGGCTTAAGCGATCCCCCTGCCTCAGCCTCCAGAGTAGCTGGGACTACAGGCATGCTCCACCATGCCCTGCTAATTTTTTCTATATATTTTTAGTTGGCCAGATAATTTCTTTCTATTTTTAGTAGAGATGGGGTCTCACTCTTGCTCAGGCTGGTCTCAAACTCCTGACTTTGAGCGATCCACCCGCCTCAGCCTCTTGGAGTGCTAGGATTACAGGCGTGAGCCACCATGCCCGGCCTAGGTTGAAGTCTTAAACCCCAGTATGCCAGAATGTGAGCTTATTTGGAAACTGGGTCATTGCAGATATGGTAAGATAGGGTCATACCAGAGCAGGGTGGGGCCTCTACCCTGTATGACTGGTATCTTTATAAGAAGACAGTGTGAAGACACAGAGAGGAGGATGCCACGTGAAGAGACATGCAGGGGAAAGACGGCCATGTGATGACAGAAGCAGATCCAGGCACGAGGCATCTATAAGTGAAGGAGCACGAGGATTGTGCCAGCAAGAGGCAAGGAAAGATCCCACCAGAGCCTTAGAAGGAGCATGGCCCTGCTGACACCTTGATTTTGAATTTGTAGCCTCCAGAACTGTGAAAGAATAAATTTCTGTCATTTTCAGCCACCCACCTCGTGGTACTCTGTATGGAATTCCTAGGAAACCAATACAATAATTTATTACTGTAAGAATAATCAAGCTAACATTTATTAAGCATTGATATACAGCAGAAACTACGACAAGTATTTTATAGGCATTAGCACACCGAATCTTCACCACTGTCCTGTGAGGTTAGTCCTCTTATTTCCAATTGACAGACAAGGGAACAAGGCTGGCTGAGGGCAACAGCTCCACAGTGACAGAGCTAGCGCAGGGCAAACCTCTGTGTACTAGAGGCACACTACTCATTCTCCATGACCTGCACTGGAGCCCGACGTTGGCAGGGGTCAGGCAGGGTTTTCCACCAGACGGTTCCCCAACTGTGTTGCCGGAGCCCCAGGGCTCCTCTGCCACAGGTGTGGAGGATGGGGGGGAAGCCAGTAACTGCAGGGGACCCTCAGGCCTCCTGCCCACTGCAGCTCACACCACTTCACAGTCATGTTTCATATATTCGATGCTCACATAAGATATGTTTTAAACCAAGTTTCTGCTGCTAGGAAAAAAAAAAAAAGATTGAAAACCATTGTTGTATAGAGGAAAATTCTTCTTTATGGAGGAATTCCAAGTAATAGATACAAAGGAATAATAAAATTATAAAATTACCAATCTGTAATGCATAATGAAATAATGGACTTAGGTCACCATCATCAAAAGATACTTAACCGTTAGGTGAAAGGTCAGTCAGGAACTTTACAATGGAAGAATCAGATTGACACCATATGAACCTACCAATCAGATATTTTTGTTTTGGTTTTCTTTTCAAAATTTTTTTCCAGCTATATTGAGGTATAATCAACCAAAAAAATTGTACGTAGTGTTTAAGGTGTGCATCATGATGCTTTGATATATGTACATGTATTGTGAAATGATTAGCACAACCAAGTTAGTTAACACATCCAATACTTCACATAGTTACGATGATCAGATAACGTGTCTCGTGATGTGATGCAATAGGAAGGACAAAGCACCACTTACAAAAAAATTAAATTTGAATTCAAATCAAATTTGAGCAAGTTCATAGTCTAATACCAGGTTAGGGAAAGTACACAAGATAGAACAAGTTAAATGACATGGTGAGGAAGCAACCAGCCAAAATCAGAATGTGGGTCATTGCCCAGGAAAAATCATTCTATTCCAAAAAAAAAAAAAAAAATCAATGCATGAGAGAGAGAAAGAGAAGGGAGGCTATTAGAGACTACATGAGATCAAAGAGATACAGTAACCAAATAAGATGGATAGACTTTGTTAGAATCCTGAATCAAACAAACTCAATACAAAAAGATATTTTTGAGACAATTGGGAAAATTAGAATATGGACTGGGTATTAGAAAGTACTATGGAATCACTATTCATGTTTTTTTAGTTGTAATGGTGACTGTGTTTAACGGAAAAATGACCCTTATTAGTTAGATGAGCTTAGTGTGGTACATAGAAATGACCCGACATCTGGGCTGAGGTTAGGATGGAAGGAAGGAGATCAGAAAAAATCATGACCTCTTTCCTGAAACCCAATCAAGCCGCTGCTTTCGTTGAAAACTGGCCACACCCAATCACCCAAAGTGACTATCTAGGGAGTAAACAACTCTCCATACGCACAGGGCTTAGAGTTTGAGGAATTGCTTAGAAATGCCTAAAAAGTTTGTGTCATCAAAGTGAGGCATGAGGCAGGAAAATCTGCCTACCACGGCCCCTGGGGAGTTGACGTGGGTCCAGTTCACCCCTCCTCCCCTATAGTACCTGTTTGCTCAGTTCTTGGCTTAGATTACCACAAATGTTATTGCAAAATCATAAGAACGTGTATCTCTGTATTTCTGTGTTTGTGACTGGGGGGCCCTTAGCAGTGCCCTTCCTGCTGAGTGTAAGGGTGGTATCGCCATCACACATGCTTCTTGTTGGGAAGTGTGATCAAATGAAAAAACTTATGGAAGATGCTTAAAGTAGTATGCATTCAAAAAATGTTAGCCACTACCATTGCCATCCTGATTACTATTATTATATTGCTGATATTGAACATAATTGTCACTGAACACTTTATGTCTGTTCCCTTTGTGTTAGCTTTATTTGCCGAATTAGAGAAGTTTGGAAAGTCAGCTCAAGGCCAAGGATATCCTTAAGTATTTCTCTCTACCCTCTACCCTTCCCCTCTTGCATGCACACTTGGAACAGTGCTCTATAAATAACAGGTTTGCAATAAAGGCCAGTTGAAAGGGGAAGGCTGGTGGTACTTTCCCCCTCAATGTAAGGTCTACAGGCTCTGGCAAGCAAAGACGGGCATTAGAGGCAACAGACTTGAGTTAAATTCCTGGCTCTGTCACTTACATAGTGAACTTAGCCATCTTACTGAATGTCTTCTAGCCTCAGTTTTCTGATAAGTAAAATGGGGACCAAAGTCTCTTTCTCTTAATGCTGTGAGGACATAGCTGGAGTCTAATTCAGCCTCTGGCTCTCCACAGACCCCACGTACCATGGTAATCTCTGAGCTTCTCTCTTCCCCTCCAGAGTGGGGATGGAGACTGTTTACTGGGCCTGAGTGTTAACTGCAAGAGGATATATAAAGGCCGTGCACAGAGGAGATGTATAATATATGTGTTCTTGTTCCTTTAAAAAAATAAGTTTTCAAGTTTAGGTTGGTATCACAGGTCAGCCCTCCTTGAGCCCCTGTGGCTGCCCGCTCTGGGCTCTGCCCAGCTCTGCCACTCACAGCAGTAGCCTGGCCCTCACCATGGCCCCGGGAAGGCAGGAATTGCCAGCAACTGACCTAAGGGCTGGGGCAATTGCTTGCTATTCTCACTTTGAAAAAGACAACATTGTAAATACAAAGAAAGCTTCAACACTGTAAGAGCATGTTGGCAAAAGCCACCAAAGTCACAGGAAAGAGGGAAAAAAATCAACTTACAGTGTTTTAAGTTTTCCTTATGTTCTCTTAGTGAAGTTGGTTCTAATCTCCATCTTACCACTAATTATGAATAACCCTGGGTCATGCGGTTCCCTTCTCTGGGCCTCAGTTTTCTTGTCTATAAAACCAAAAGTGTTTGTAACTTGAGCCTTGCACACCTTTAGAATTCAAGAGTCTATGAACTTTGATGGGAAAAAAAATGTTTTTGTATGTCAGTATATATCTATGTATGTATTTTTATATAATATATAACATATCAAAAGATATAAAAATATATTTTTTCACAAACTTCCATGGGAAAGTTAACATTATTTTTTTATCATGTCAACTGAAGAATGAAGAGATTCATAAATTTGGTAAGGAGAGCTTTATTTCTTACAAAGAGTTTCAGGCTGAAGGCTGTCTACCTGCAGGCTGGGAAGCGTAGCCTCCTGCAGAAATGGAAGGTCCAAGCATTTGGAAGGAGGGAAGGATGAGACAGGAATTTATGCTGAATTTATGTTGGCCAAGTATACATATTCAACAAGTTATAGGAAGAGCTATGAATATTCATGAAGGGAGGATGCATACATGCATAGTAAGCATATGTGCATGTTACATGTGTCCCAAGTTCACTTTGGGGTAGACACTCAACATTTATCTGTATTACATTTAGGCTCTATATATTACAAGGTGAAACAGAGGACAGAGGTGTCTTGTGCACAGCCTCTGTAAATCAGCCAGAACTAGTCCATGGTCAGTGGTATCTTATCAGGAAGGAATGCTGGTCAGTGGTTGGGTCAAAACCGAAAAAAGGGGAGGGAAGTCTCGCAATTCTTTGAAAGGGCTGATTTCTGTTTAACTTCTTAGGAAAAAAGGTCTAATGTTGGTTAACAGGGAGGGGGCATAATGAGGCATGTCTAGCCTCCCATCTTGTCCATCATGACTAGGGATTCAGTTTTCAAGGTTTCTCTGGGGTCCCCTTGGCCAAGAGGGGGGTGTGTTTAATCAAATGGGGAGTTTAGGATTTTATTCTCAATTATAAATGAATGTAGGCAACAAAACAACCAGAGTTTTAGGAGTATCTGTGACTTTGTCATTGATAAAAATCAGATATTTTTATGTCACATTATGGTAAAAATCCAAAGTACTATTTATGCTCACCAATACTTTGAAATTACAGTAGCTATTAGCTGTAAGCAAATACATTATTAAGTCATGAAATTGATTTTTAATTTTTGTTTTTTAAGAAACAGGGTCTCTGTCTGTTGCCCAGGCTGGAGTACAGTGGCACCATCATAGCTCACTGCAACCTGAAACCCTTGGGCTCAAGCCATTCTCTCACCTTGGCCTCTCCCAAAGTGCTGGGATTACAGGTATGAGCTCAATGCTCAGCCTTTGATTTTTAAATATTTTGATAACAGTATTTCAATATACTTAGTTTGCTTTGTAATCCTAAGTACATTATATCGTGCATTTGAAAAACATTACTCTAAGAAAGTGTCCATGGGCCTGCCTGGACTGTCAGAGGAATCCACCTAGACTGCCTGAGTTCCAACCTGCCTCTGCTCCTCACTTGCCATGTGACCTTGAGCAATTTATGTGGGCTTTCTCAGCCTAAGTTTTTTATTTTTTTAAAATTAGAGAACATTCAAGATTGTTATAAGAGGTCACTGTAGGGTCTTAGGACACAACACCCCAAATATGACCGAAGGAGATCAGAATACACCACCCCAAAATATACTTCTTTGACATATTTTGAGCTGGTTATTCTGAGAAAGTGCAGACACAAGAGAAGCTCTGAAAAGCTGACCTTTTGTAAAAGAAATTTAGATCTATAAAGGAAATCTACTTTAGCAAAGTATCTGTATCAGGAAGAAGGCTGCTCCAGACAGCTTTTATTACCAGAGAGACTTTTTATCTGCATAACAAGACAACCTTTATTTATTCACCTTACAATTCCTCCCTTCGCCTTCCCATAACTTGTGTAGCTACAACTCCCCAGAAGCTCCCATCCCCTATTCCTTTGACTCAATTGTCATGAGTCCTGTCCCTGGGAATCTTTTCAGCCAGGGGAGATTACCTGTATCACAGGCAGGCAGACTGGAGTCCGACACCATGCCCCAGTAGACTTTGTCCCAGGCTGCCACCTATTTTTTTGAGGACCCATTCACCTTTCCCAGAAACAGGCACACATCATTTTGTTGCACTTAGCTTCATTGTGCTTCTCAGATATTGTGTTTTTTACACACTGAAATGTTGTGGCCATCCTGCATTGGCAAGTCCATTGGCACCATTTTTCCAACAGCATATGCTCACTTTGTGTCTCTGCATCACATTTTGGTAATTCTCACAGTATTTCAAACTTTGTCATTATTATCATTGTATCTGTTACAGTGATCAGTGACCTTTGATGCTACTATTGTCTTTGTTTTGGTGCACCACAAACCACACCTATAGAAGATGGCCAATTTAGTCAATAACTGTTGTGTGTATTCTGACTATTTCCCTCTCCTCTGGAGACACAAAATATGGAAATTAGGCCAATTAACAATCCTACAATGGCCTCTAAGTGATTAAGTGAAAGTAAGAGTCACATATATCACTTCAAATCAAAAGCTAGAAATGATTAAGCTTAGTGAGGAAGGCATGTCAAAAGCCAAGATAGGACAAAAGCTAGGCCTCTCACACCAAACAGTTAGCCAAGTTGTGAATACAAAGGAAAAGTTCTTGAAGGAAATTGAAAGTGCCAGCTACTGCAGTGAACACATCAATTATAAGAAAGTGAGATAACCTTATTGCTGATATGGAGGGTTTAAGTGGTCTGGATAGAAGATCAAACCAGCCACAACATTCCCTTAAGCCAAAGCCTAATCCAGAGCAAAGCCCTAACCTTCTTTAATTCTGTGAAGGCTGAGAGAGGCAAGAAACTTTCTCAGAAGAAGAAAAGTTTGAAGCTAAGACAGGAAAGTTCATGAGGTTTAAGGAAAGAAGCCATCTCTATAACATAAAAGTATAAGGTGAAGCAGCAATGCTGATGGAGAAGTGGCAGAAAGTTATCCAGAAGATCAAGTTAAGATAATTAAGGAAAGTGGCTAAACAACAGATTTTCAATGTAGACCAAACAGCCTTCTATTGGAAGAAGATGCCATTTAGAACTTTTATAGCTAGAGAGAAGAAGTCAATGTCTGTTCTCAAGGCTTCAAAGGACAGGCTGACCCTCTTGTCAGGGGCTAATGTAGCTGATGACTTAAAGTTGAACCCAATGCTCATTGAACATTCTGAAAATCTTAGGGCCCTTAAGAATTATGCTAAATCTACTCTGCTTGTGCTCTCTTAATGGAACAACAAAGCCTGGATGACAGCACATCTGTTTAAGCATGGCTTACTGAATCTTTTAAGCCCACTGTTAAGACCTACTGCTCAAAAAAAAAAATCCTTTCAAAATATTGCTACTCACTAACAATGCAAATGCTTACCCAAGATCTCTGATGGAGAGGTACAAAGAGATTAATATTGTTTTCATGCCTGCTAACACAATGTCCATTCTACAGCCCATGGATCAAGGAGTAATTTTGACTTTCAAGTCTTATTTATTATTTAAGAAATACATTTTGTAAAGTTATAACTCTCACAGATAGTAATTCCTCTGATGGATCCAGGCAAAGTAAACTGAAAACCTTCTGGAAAGGATTCATCATTCTAGATGCCATTAAGAACATTCATGCATGGGAGGAGGTCAAAATGTCAACATTAACAAGAGTTTGGAAGAAGTAGATCCTAACCTTCATGGATGACTTGGAGGGGTCCAAGACATCACTTGAACAAACTGCAGATGTGTTGGAAATAGCAAGAGAATTAGAACTGGAACTTGAAGATGTGACTAAATTGCTGCATTCTCATTATCAAACTTGAATGGATAAGGAGTTGCTTCTTACAGATTAGCAAAGAAAGTAGTTTCTGGAGATGGAATCTACTCCTGGTGAAGATGTTGTGAACATTATTGAAATGAGAACAGAGAGTTTCAAATATTAAATAAACTTATTTGATGAAGCAGTGATAGGGTTTGAGAAGATTGACTTCAATTTTGAAAGAAATTACACTGTGAATAATATACTATCAAAAAGCATTGCATGCTACAGAGAAATCTTTCATGAAACAGTCAATCAACACAGCAAACTTCACTGTTGTTTTATTGTAAGAAATTTCCACAGCCACCCCAACCTTCAGCAACCACCACCCTGTTCACTCAGCAGCCATCAAAATCGAAACAATACTCTCCACCAGCAAAAAGACTGACTTGCTGAAGGCTCAGATGATCATTAGCATTATTTAACAATAAAGTATTTTTAAATTAAGGTGTGTACATTGTTTTTCCAGACATAATATTATTGCACACCTAATAGAGTACAGTACAGTATAAAAACTTTTATATGCTCTGGAAAACAAAAAAAATTCATGTAACTCACTCTATTGTGATAATCACTTTATCGTGGTGGTCTGCAACTGAGCCCACAATATCTCCAATGTACCCCATACTCTCCTCTGAATTGCCTACTTCCCCCTCTTCTCTCCTCCATGAAGAGGGTTTATATAAGCTTCTAGATCTCACTGGTATTTTTGTATTCACTTTTTTTTCATGTGATACCCCCATGCATGTAATAAATTTATATGCTGTTTTTGTTAATCTGCTGTGTGGGTGAGGGGAAACCTCCCCATTGCCCTGGAAGGTTCATTGAAAGATCAACTCAAAGGCAAATTAATAAGAGAAAGAGATTTACTGACTGTGTGCACAGGGAGAATCACAGAGTGATTACCAAATAGCGCAAAGGGGTCCAGAAATTTATATACCCTCATTTTGGAGGGGAGGGAGAGATGAGCAATATAGGGAATTCCGTGTAGGGGGAATAAGTGGTTGGATACTTGGGAGAATAAATAGATGAGGGGAAACAGATTGACTTGTAAATTTACCTGAGAGACAGGTACTATATTTAAAATGATTTGAGATGAGCGGGACATGGACAATGTATATAACCTGAGCTTTTGTACCCCCATGAAGAGCTGAAATAAAAAAAAAATGATTTGAGCCAGGTCTGGTTACGTTCTTGATCTTTTTTCCTGCAATATATTGAGATAACAGGTAGGGAAAAGGAAGTGGATTGTTCTTTTGGATGGGTCCATATGGTTTTCTGCAAATAGAGGCAAAGCCCCTCCCAACACCTGTTGATCTACCAAGGAATCATATATTGGGGTGAAATTTCCTGAGCTCCTTCACTGCCTACTGTCAGTTTATTTCATAGACTCAATTATCAAACCCTCAGAGGACAGAGGGAGTTTTCACTCCACTATATAATCAGTAATATACTTAAAAATTGGTTAATGCAATACTCAGTAAATGATTATTTATATTACTATTGCTATGTTTGTAACATCTTGGTATCTGGTTATTTTTAACTGTATCTGTTAAGGAGACAAACTTCCCTCAAATCAAGTCTACTATAATTCAGAGTCTTTAAAACATGCTATTCAATATTTCTAGGAATAAAGGAGAGAGAAATGAATAGAATAATGGAAATAATTAGAAATCATTGGGTTTCACCTATATTTACTCTGAACTTTATAGAATAAATATCCAAGAATGTGGTATTTTTTAGAAGTCCACACTGAGTTCATTTTCCTAAAATCCCCTTTAGAATTCTCTTTGCTCTGGGATTGTGTATGTTTTTCCCCTCACTTAATTTCCCCGCCTGAGGTTTGTATATAGAAACTGATAAGAATGTCCTAATCTCAAACTGTGTGTGAGATTTTGTGGATATGTCCTTAATGTAAATAATCCAATCTCTCTCCCACAAACTGTTTCTGTCATAAGGCTATTTGTGATAATAACTACAGCAGCCACTTAAAGACTTTTGTTTTCCATTAGAGGGGTGATATCTCCACTGGCAAGGATGGTTTTATTACTTTGCATAAACTTCTGTAGCTTAAAAGGAGCAGTAGTAAAGTTAGTTCAAGGTCCTTTATGACTTCTTTTGTTCTGCAAAGTTGGGGAGGAAAAACATCAGTGAGGTATGAAAAGGCTGTTTGTTTACAATCCCTACCCAGATCCCTGCCTTTTTCATAAAAGGAAAGGAAATCAGCAGGAGAATTACAATACCCAGCACCTCCTTGGTCTCTCTGCATTCTCCACACTTGTGTATTAAGCAGCCAGGCAGCTGTTGAACAAGTACTATCAACAAAGCAATCTTCTAGCCCTTTGATTCAGGCTATTCATATCTCCTGCCCTGAAATAAAATGACTTTCACAATTAAAACACCGAAATCAATGCGGTATCTATTGTCATGTCTGCTGGAGAAAAGCTTTAATTACAGCCACAGTTAGATAACACAATCATTACACCTCCTTAATCTCAAATATAAAACCAGCACCCTCTGAGTACTTTGCCACCCTTTCTTTGATTTTTTTTTCTTTTTCTTTTTCCTTTCTTTCTTTTTTCCCCCCAATGTGAATGGCTTTTTATCTAAGCACTTCAATTTGCATGCCTTTGCTCCGAGGCAGCTCCCCATGATATGTTAATTGCAGATTGCTTTAAGTACTAAAAGATTAACATAAAACCCTTTGCAAACAAGCTAATAGTTTATGATAATTTTTGCATGGCCTTTGTCTGTCTATCACTGGATTGCCTCTAGCTGTAATTTTATAAAGAAGCTGTAAAATATCATTTAAACAAGTTCATTTACACATAATTATTACCAGAATCACATTATTCAATTTAGATACTCCAGCCTATTAACAATCCATGAACTAAAATGTAATTAAACTATTTTCCTTTTATGAACCTATTCATTACAATGTGTGGGAGATGGATCTCTCAGTTTCACTGCAAATTTCAGCACTTTGTTGTTGGAATTGACAAGTCTGGCACTCATTATGTGCTTTTAATTATATTAAAAGTATTGCAAGACAGCTCAGATAAAGAATATATTTAGAAAAGAATGCCTGAAAATGCCAAGATGGTGTCATCCCCAAATATATATTTATTTTATTCATGCAATTTTTTTTTTGCCCTCTTAACAATGAAAAATAAAATCAGGCTGGTTGTTTTAATTGAGATTTTCATAGTTTCTCTTAGTAATTTTTCTAATTTAAACCAAGGATAAGTATCTCCTCTAATTAATTATGTTTACTCAATTTCCCAGATTTCTATCTACTTTCATTTGAAACTATAGTTGGAATTACACCCAAAAAAGTATATTCTCCCAGCATTTACATGCAGACACACAATTACCTCAGATATGAAAGAAACTGTGTTTAGAAGTTGATTTAAAACTGCTGATTAGCTTAATTTCTAATACAAGCTTTAATCTGTGTGGGAGCAATTGAATTAATAGGAAACATTTAATCTGTTTTGAAAGGGGCAAGTTTTGCTCCCTGCTTCTGCTTGATGTTGCCTGATTTCAGCGGGAACTCTTTTCACCCTGAAAGAGGGAGTTGTAAGACTGGATATTGATGGACATCCAAAAGTCAATGTTAATGGCACAGGGCACCTCAGGTGTAGTATTCCTAGAGCAATTATAAAAGAGGATGCCACCAAATCCTGAGCCCAGCCTGGACACTCCCCAACCCTCCTACCCATATAGACGTTGGGGCTCAGAAATGATAGACCAAAGTATGGTGCTCTAATATGGTGAGTACTTGGAACTAAAGAAGCAGCCTGAGAAGGAAAGTCTCTCTGACCTTCTCTGGCCCATCCTGTCTCTGGCCCCTCTGCCTCTCCCCAAGTACAGAGAGGGGCTTTCTCTGAAGTTCCGTTATCTCACTAAGGGAAGTTCCTTCAGAAGAAATGCAATTTTCTTGAGCCCCCTCCCTATAATCTCATCAAACAGGGAAGATTAACTTGCAGGAAGGAAGACTGGCGCTGACACCACACCCAGAGCCCAGACAAATTTAGTCCCAGGACGCTGATTGTTCTTGGGGCCCATTCATCTCCCCTAAAAATCATTCACTTTTCCTCTAAAAGTGCCTACAGGCCCCAGTTCCCTCTTTCCTATCAAGAAGGGTATGTAAGCTTCTGAAG